>NC_088648.1:25591533-25651533 GCF_964019385.1 Sycon ciliatum
CTTAGATTCCAATGAATGCCTAGCTAAGAATCACACGTGCAATGCTAATGCTACATGTACGGATACCGTGGGTTCATACACATGTACTTGTAATACTGGATTTATGGGAAATGGAAGGAGCTGTTCAGGTAAGACGCAGTCTTCGTTTAGATTTTGGTAGCTTCTTGGCAATAGAGCTGATATCCCCAGCAGTCACAGATGTCTGGCTGTAATCTTAATCCATATCCACTTGGCTTTCGGACCGAATTTAGACAAAATGAGAATGACGAGGGTCGCAAGTTCGCAACTGCTTTCACAATTTCCCACCGCTGTACATGGAAACACCAGAACGGTGATGGTGGCAGTCAACGGCTGAAATGACTGTAGTAGATCGAGAGGCTGGTTCCATGATTCTCTAATATGTGTTCCATGCCTGCCATTACAATCAATTGAGAGTTGTAAAGTGTTGTTAGTCACTTTTAATGACCTGCAGTTGTTGGATGCACATGAATAACGATGAATCCGAGACTCTTGGCCGGAGAAGCTGCTTCTACCCCGCCCCCGCTTCCATCCAATATGACACTGCCCCCGCTGTGCAGCATCTGATGGTTCTGTGGTATTCAGTAAGAACAGTTTAAAAAGTGAGCGATGCTCGTCAGCACAAGCACAGTTGCAAGCCATCAGACGAAGCATAGGGTTAAGAGACGTTTAATTCTGCATTTTAGAAGAACTATAGCCTGCTCAGACATAGATAATCGGCCACGAAATCCACCAGGAAAAAGAGCTAGAATATTGCCTATGTCGTAGTATTTCTTGTGGTATTTAAGAAAGGTGTTTTCACTTCATTTTCAGATACTAATGAATGTTTACTGGAACAATATATCGAAAAGTGTGATCGTAATTCTGCTTGTCAAAACACTGTGGGGTCATATCATTGTAAATGTAACATTGGTTATGAAGGAACTGGTACATTCTGCACCAGTAAGTTACTATAACAATGAATACTTGGAGATTTTCTGTTTCCTTGTATTGCCTGATCACTGTTGTACCAATTTCTAGAATATTCGCGACGTCTCTGGACATTTTTTCTTCCCGTTCTCGTGCAGTCATGCCCAGGTAGTTTGCTTCTCTGCATCATGCCATGTTTTTACGACTTATTTGACGTGACATACTGCTACTATGCTTCAACGTGGAAATGCATAATAATTATTAGCTTTCTTAAGTGTGAAGTATGTGGGCTACAGTGAGGGCTGCGTCTCACCCGCGAGTTTTTTTTTGACGTCTGAGGAAAATGTCGCTGTGATGACAGCTACACCGTAGCTGGTTGGTTAGAGCACCGCTGGCCTCAGGCGAAGGTCCCTGGTTCGAGTCCTGGTGATGATAGTCGATTTGTTCTTCTTCAGACTTTTCCGATTTGCACCTTTTCCCTCAAACTAATGAATACTAATAAGTTACTGGATTAGTTCCAGATCAGCTGAATGTTTCCATAGCAACATCCAACCAGTACCCATCTCTTCAGTATGGAAGTAGCACCACTCTTTCACCTCATTCTGCCGCCGGGTCATTTTTCCTATTCACTGAAAGCAGTGTGTTTTGCAAGACCACTTACAGCTCTCGCCAAGATACTGGCTAGAACTGCGACATTTTCAAATATTTCCGGCATGTGCATGCTTTAAGTTGAGATGCAACTCGATCAGGACATTGTGCTTGTAAAAACAGCAGCACATCACCATGAGAAAAGTCATTTGTTGCCTCAATACAACTCCTGTGCACTCAGGCATGGTTGGATGGTGTATGGCTGTGATTGAGAAGCAGAGGGTACCAGGTTAAAGTCCTGCTAGGCAGTACAGGGACTCTTCATTGTACACGTGTTTTTTGCCAATTTTCAGATTCCAACGAATGTTTATCTGGAAATTATACATGCGATGGCAATGCTACATGCATAGACACTATTGGTTCATACACATGTAGGTGTAATGCTGGGTATTTGGGAAATGGGAAAAGCTGTTCAGGTAAGCTGCATTCTTCGTTTACATTAAGACATTGGTGGGTTCTTGCTCAACAGAGCTCATACCCCAAGCCGCAATTCTTATCTTCCTAGCCACTTGACTTTCAGCAACGATTGCGGTAAAAAGGAGAAATGCATGAGTCACAAAAAGCAGGATGTACAAATGGCCCAGTATCTGCAAAAATGGACCTAAGGGTGATTTTCATAAGAATGACTTTTTTATTTTGTCATCTATAGGTATCTAGTGATCACATGGCAAAGTATTAGACCGAACGAAGCAATATTGATGACCCAGAAGCTACAACAATTTATCATAGCGTTTTCCACATCGGAACACTATGTGTTACAAAATGCAGTGTAATAAATCAGCCATCCAGTTTTGTTGTAAATCAACTGTCGGGCAACCTCTGGCATAGAGCATGGATTGCCTTGATCCTCACCACTGCAGACCAATGGAATCTGCTTGAATGCCATCCCAAGTCTGCTGAATATCGACAGAAGTGCAGAACAGGAGGGAAGGTGGTTACAATTACCCCTGGAGTCCCAATCTGTGCATCCCATATGGAATATGACACAGACACAACATTCTAACGCCACAGACTTCATCTTGTACATGATTAGTGGTAGTCCATCATTTTTTCTGCTGCACCTCAGTGAAAGTTGATCTCTGTGGGAAACTGGCCGCATGCGCATCAGTGAACCATGATTCTAGCACTGCGCGCACGGAGAGTTCGTAGCTCATCAATAGATGTTAAGCTCATGCCCCGACCAAGGGTTTTAGTGTTCAGCACGGAGTCCAGGGTGGGAGACTGGAGAACTTCAGATCATGTCACTAGCGGCAGCGGTCTTTCGCCCTGACTCGAGTTGATGCACGGCATTTCAGTTTGTCTACCTCTGTCACCGTCGCCTTACTAATTTCACCTCATTAAGTATTTCTCCTGAGTGGAGCTGTACTGAAATCAGACGTTTTAGTCTTTGAGAGGTTGGGGTGTAGTCTGCTCCGATACTGACGCCGATAAGGTTTCGTCAGATGGTGGTGGATCTGGCAAGGGCGCGTGATTGGCGTTTGTTGAGGAGGCAGAGCCTTCTTTGGTTCATCAAGATAGGGACTATTGATAGACTGTGGTGTCCGACTTGCTTTGAAGTCGCCATCGATTACCGTCACCGCTGTTGCTATTGCTGATGATGCCGCCCCCAAAGGAGGTGAAATGACCCTTCAGCAGGTTCTGTTTTTTGGAATCCTTAAACTGTTGTCACCTTGCAGCCTTTTCAAAGAAGCAAAGTATTAGGAAATTAGGCCACTTGAACTCCACTGCTCTTTTCTCTCCGAAACTCAACACTTGCAAGCCAGATATGAAAGAAAGAAAAAATCATCAGTCACACCACCGGGACTCGAACCAGAGACCTTGCTATTCACGAGCGATGCTTGAGTTTCAGAGAGAAAAGAGCAGTAGGAGGCAAGTGGCCTCTAATTTCCTAATGTTTTGAAATTCTCCTTGAAGTCCAAATTTGAAGAAACAAAGTGTTCATATAGGTATTGGGATTCCAAGTCTCCCACCTTGCAGTTTACATTATCAGCCGTGCGTGGATTGAGTATGTGCACTAGCAACAATTTTCACTCTTTTCTCATGTTTATGTTCACACAGCATCCCTTTCTGGTTCTCTCCAAGTGGGTCCGTTTGTTTCTTATCGACCGCACACTCTAACATTGGATCCATTGCTGTTGGTCATATCTGTTATGACTCCGATTATAAATATAGTACACGCTTTCCCTATTTTTAGATGCTGATGAATGTAGCAATGGAGTACATGGTTGCGATGGCAAAGCTACATGCACAAACTCAGTGGGTTCATACACATGTAAATGTAACGTTGGCTATGTGGGAAATGGTACACTCTGCACCAGTAAGTTACTGTGCAGTTTCAGTTCACCTTTATTGTTGGACACACCTCCCAAAATTGAAAACATTTGGAAAAAACACCTTTTTGGAGACGTTTCCGATCTAGTAGTGTAGATATTTCCCTCTATTGTACATGTAGTGCATGGTTCGGGAAAATAGCATCCGAAGCTCGTTCCCCAATGGGTCCTTGACGTTTGGCTAATGTTGTGATGTAAATCACACATATGTAGATACTGGTTATTGCACCACCGTATGTACGTATGGCTACGTGTATTGGTGATATATGGCGCAACACCAGTACATGGCTCGGGCGCTGTTGGCTTGTTCGTCGTTTGCGCACAGACCCACAGTGTATAGCCTGCAAGTGCTTGCTTTGGTCGCCAAAATTCACTTTTTGTTGGTTGCCAATCTGAATTGAACCCAGTTCCAAGTCATCCATGGGCTTTGGAACAAATTCTTTGGCATGAATGTTGTAGACCGCAAAAGGAAACCAGCCTGTTGCACCAAAGCGTGTTTAGGGAGATCGAATAGACTTCATTGTTGTTCAAATTTGCTCTCTCTAGAAATAAAACTTGCGAGCTCAAACATACATTTGCACTCTCCTTTCTGGGGGTGCAGAAATTAAAAAACAAAGAACATACCGTATTTTACCGGTTGTAAGTCGACTCCAGTTATAGGTCGACCCCCGTATCTGGAGGTCCCAATTCTGCGTTTTAAAGTGTTCACCCAAAGAAGCACTACTAACCACGTCCTGCTGCTAACACATCAACAAATCATGTAAACATTCCTTATTGGAGGGTGTAACGTCCCAATCCTTGAAAAAGGCCAATAAACTGGCAAAAATGTGTAAACATGCTGCACTCGTGCATGCAGTGCAGATCATTTTTTGTAAGATACTGATAGTTCCCGGTTATAAGTCGAATCCCGGTTGTAAGTCGACCCCCACCCTTTCTCCTTCTATTTTAAGTCGGAAAAGGTCCTTACAACCGGAAAAATACGGTATTTTTAATATTCGCATGCAACAACGCAAATCCACACAATTCAGTAGACACTTCCTTTTTATCAAACGTTTTCTTTCCCTTCTCTTCAGGATAGTACAGGGAATGTTGGAAATTTGGAAAAACACATAACTATAATAGGAAAATAGAGAAAAAGTCAACACTTCAACATAGGCGATAAAATGACTAAGGGGCCATCCGTAATTATCGATCTTTTTTACGAAACGAAAAAAAGTTTCGTTTATGGGTGGGTGGGTAGTGACCGGTTTCGTTTTGAAAAAACATCGAAAGCGGAAAAATCAACGCGCACTGTATGCATGCATCAATGCATGCATACATTGTGTACTTCGAAGTAGATCGACAGTACGTACATGTAAGTCGCGCGGCCAGGCAAGTGCTGCATGGATGCACTGATACCGCTCTGTACTCAGTGCAGTCGTGAGTTCCTTTTGTGCTCGGATGACTTCTCCGACGAGGAATGTAGCAGTCATTCGCTCTGGGACCGAAAACAGATAGATAAACACTTCGTTCCAGCCGCCGATGCAAAAGAATTTCAAATTACAGAGCGGGGCGCACGCCAAGTAAATTCTCACGCAAATATGGGGAGCGCCAGCCGCTGAAGACGATGTCGTCGTAATGTACCTGGAAGAATCTGATCGTGCTTATGGTGGGAAAGCCATGGAGAGTGATCCCCGTGTCAACAGTCTTCCAGAGACGGAAATTTAGGCCATCGACTTTCTACGTACCTGATTGACGGCAGCGCAGCGCGGCGTGTGTGCGACCTTACGGAGCTTTCCGACAACGATTCTGGAGCGATGCTGCTCTCATTTGCAAGCGAGGCACGACCACTGAAGTCTGTGATAGCTATGGCGTTTGTTTCCGCTCCGAAGTTGACTTGTTTTGGCAGTATCATGTCAATGTCGGAACTCTGACGTACACAGTCATGCAAAACGTCGTTTTGCATGACTGTGTACTATTCCCGTGTTTAGACGTAGAGGTGCCAATTATTTAGCAGCGTATGTGTGTGGTAGGTGAAAATAAAATGTTTCCATGGTCAAGAAGTAGTACCAGACTTCTAAGAAAACATAACTGACTTGTACATTCATACAAAATGTGGCCTCGCTGTTAGTTATTGGCAACATTCTAAAATGTTATGGATTTTATATACAAAAGTAACTATTACTTGCCGGTAAAGGGTTAATAGTGCTTGCATGCGAAGGATATGATTGTGTGTGTTGTAACAGCCAATCAAGATCATTTTCTGTTTATTTTTTCGTTTCAGGGGGGTGGGTGGGTGGGGGTGGGTCAAACTAAACTTTTTCGTTTCGTGAAAAAGATCGATAATTACGGATGGCCCCTAAAGTGTTAAAAAAACTCGAAAACAAAAGCAGCAAGTTGTAGACAAACACGTTGAACACATCAAGAAGCACTTGTCACACTTTCACGAGGTGTGACACCAAACAACTGCAACGATAACACATTTTCCTTCTGTACACATAGTTCTGGATCTAGTTTACGAATATACAGAGCTTCTAACACAGCAAGATGTAACTTAGACCTTCCACGAGTTAAAACCGAAAAGACATTATCACTATACAACTCACGACAATTAGCACTTCCCGACAAAAAATACGCTTGATGGACGATGTCCGATCATTTAGCTCTGTCACCTTCGACCTCAAACCAATCATGCAGGATCCGAAACCATTTGGACCGGACAGGTGCCCCGTGGTACTCCGCTTACCCTGGGTGGGTGCTGGTTCTGCGCGCGTAGAGAAGGAGGTGCGCAGCATTGTCTGTTCGTCTTACCCGTGCGTGAAATTGTATGTAGTATTTGGAACGACCCGTGCGTTCAGTGTGAAGAAGGACGTTCTACCTACCCTTAGTAGAAGCAATCTTATCTATTTTTTTTCAGTACCGAGAATGTAAAAATCGGTACGTAGGTAGAACTCTTCAGCACCTGCACGCACGTATCCGTCAACACGTGCCATTAGGTCTTGTCCCTGTTGACGCTCGTGGTACTCGTCCGCGTCCTGGCCGTCCTCCAAAATGTGCTGTGCAATCCGATACTGGAGCGCCTTTGTCTGCGTCCAGTGTCGATGTACGCATGTGCGCCTCCGCCTCGACGGGCGGGGAGCTTGACCCATCTCAGACTAGCGTGAGGAAGCGAGGAAGACCATCCCGAAAACCGCCCAATGTGACACCGGAGCTCACAGACACCGGAAGAGTTACCAGAAGCAAGGTGAAGAGACGAAATACTGGAGATTTGAATACGTCGGTACTGGAAGTGACAACAACGATCAACAAGAGGAAACGAGGAAGACCGAGGAGTCAAACGAAAACGACCATGAATTCAAAGGACGTTGGAGGTGTCAACAAGCCCAACGGAAGAGAACAACGGCAAACGTCGAAGGTGACAGAGCTAAATGATCGGACATCGTCCATCAAGCGTCATTTGTCGGGAAGTGCTAATTGTCGTGAGTTGTATAGTGATGATGTCTTTTCGGTTTTAACTCGTGGAAGGTCTAAGTTACATCTTGCTGTGTTAGAAGCTCTGTATATTCGTAAACTAGATCCAGAACTATGTGTACAGAAGGAAAATGTGTTATCGTTGCAGTTGTTTGGTGTCACACCTCGTGAAAGTGTGACAAGTGCTTCTTGATGTGTTCAACGTGTTTGTCTACAACTTGCTGCTTTTGTTTTCGAGGTTTTTTTTTACACTTTAGTCATTTTATCGCCTATGTTGAAGTGTTGACTTTTTCTCTATTTTTCTATATAGTTATGTGTTTTTTCCAAATTTCCAACATTCCTTGTACTATCCTGAAGAGAAGGGAAAGAAAACGTTTGATAGAAAGGAAGTGTCTACTGAATTGTGTGGATTTGCGTCGTTGCATGCGAATATTGATTACGAAACTGTTTTTCCACCGCCTCCAAACTACCGTTTAAACATATTTTTACGTAAAACATATACATGTTTAAAGGATACATGTGCATGTATATGTTATATCATTCTTCAGGAAGCTAGAAAGCACATGGCTATTCACAGCTTGTTACGTCATTTCTTTAACACTTCAGATCATGTACTTGACATTTACATGATCAGAAGTGTGCCGTAATCCCGCAAGACTGGGACTGTACCAACCGGTTTAGGGCTCCAGTCAAGAATACTGTTCTCCATACATTGTGGTGTTTGTTGCTAAGCACTCCGGCTTGGGTTTGCAGGAGCAAAACAGCTGTCTAAAGGCTTTGCAAAATTACCTGTCAACGGAATTGTAGTTGCTGTGCTGGTGTGTTTGACGGGTGGAGGATCTAAACATTTTCTTCACTAAAATAACTTACTTGTTATGACTAAGGTCCACCAAGGCAACGGGATAATAATTATACAGTCAGATAGTGTGACAAGAAGGCACACAACTGACAAGGATATTAAGACAATCGACAACCTCGCACCTACTTCCAACACATCTACGAAGCGCAACCCAACAACCTTCCTATTTGAAAGGCTCAGGTGCAGAAGGTTTCGATGCGGGAAAGGGACATACATGTAACTAGTAACTTATAGGTCCTTTTCTCTTTACGTTATTACTATTGGCTCAACATCCGAGTTTTTACGAATCAAGTTCCTGTACTTAACGAGAACTGGCAGTCTTTTTCTTGACTTTTCATTTTCCCAATAGAACTGATAAACTTTGACAAAACTCTGCTAGAGGTAATGCATTCGTTATCGTACATTATAGTAAGAGTCGCAATCTCTACATAAGCCATCTCTATTTTATATTTACAGATGCCAACGAATGTCTAGGTGTGAACCAATGCGATGGTAATGCTACATGCATAGACACTGTTGGTTCATACACATGCATGTGTAATGTCGGGTATACGGGAAATGGAAAACGCTGCTCGGGTAAGTCATTGTATGCGTTCGAAGCTGAACACTGACGCAATGGAGCTGAACCGTCTTGCAGCTTATGTTCCTGAGACGTTCATATACTAACGGCGGTGTAAGATTATTATCTTTATTCTCACGATGGCCGTAGCCAATAAGACAGAGACAGCACTGTGTGTTATCAATCAGAGTGGGTGCAATAAACTGGGAGAAACAGTGGCTAGTGGCAGCCGTGGTTTGGGTGCTTCATTTGAGTAAGGCCGCGGTCACACCAAGCGCGATTCAGCCATTCAGCGGAAAAAAGCGCTTTTTGACGTCATCGTCGCTACGGAAACGGCTGAATTTTCGGCTTCAGCCTTTTTCAGCAGTCAGCCGTTTTCAAAGCGCTGAATGGGAGCGCTGAATGGATTCAGCCACTTTCAGCCATTCTGGCGCAGTGGCGGGAAAAATAAACTCGTTCAAAGCGCATCTTGGCATGATCTTGCAGCGCTTGCATCGTGTTCTGCCACCTTCCGGCTTTCGTTGTTGGTGAAACTTCTCTCCTTGCCTTTTTGTCGGCCATCATGGAATCCTGGACAGTAGCACTGGAGCGGCGACTACTGGAGCTTTGGCTTGAAACAAAAACCAAGTATGAGACCACTATCAAAAAAATACCAGAAAGAGAGCGTGAATCTTGGACAAACTGAAGAAGTGTGCTGGAGAAGGCGGACGGGAAAACAAGAGAAAATCATATTCAAAAATGAGCAGGAAGGAAAAAACTCTAGCACACAAAAAAATCCAGCCGATTTCGCGAAGTGGTGTGACCAACCGCCCCATTCAGCACAAGCCACTTTCAGCGCAAGCGGGAAACGGCTTGTTTGGTGTGACCGCGGCCTAAGGACAAAGAAGGAAGTATATCCATTGCGAAGGCAGGTATGCGATCGAGCTTGATTCAAATAATTATACCTAGGCTGGGCTACAGCGGGGTTGGAGCATGTGCAAATTGATGATACTATGATCGGGGTAACTTCTCTTTTGAATGAATTTATTTCTCGGAAGGAGTAACAGTGTGGTGGCAGGTGTTGTACTGAGTGCATGCGGAGTACAAGGGTGAACGTTGAAGGCGGGTGGATTGGGTGGTGGGGAGGGCAAAGACTCGATGATGCCTCAATTCTCGGCTTGGTTGCTCGGTGATGTAGCCTGAGGTCGCAAGCTGGATGTGTGGCGGAGTAAGGACCAGAATCCTAGCTACACTAGACTGTGTTCACACTATTTTCTGACAATAATAAATGTTCTATTTAAACGGGGCTCGCACTTATATCATTTCTGACCAAAGAGAGGCTGAATCAAACAAAAAATGTATAAGGAGCACAATTCTCGAAGAAAAGGAGGGCATCACCGAACTCATTCGTAACCTCTAAATGTTATCGCCGAAGTCGCGCCAAACTTTTCTTCAATATTTTAGTTTATTTTTGCTCCGATATTGGTCTCTAACTCCACAAGAACCATCATACTTTGCATTTTTCACTTCACAGATCATAAAGGGGTCTACTATGAACATATTGCACTTTATCTGAATCAAACTGAGCCACAATGAAGGGTTTTAGGGCTAATTTAGCAGATACGAAACCAACGATCTAAGTGATCAAAACAGATGGTCAGATGCCCCAACCTGATAAATACTCATGTTTCAATTACCAAAACGTGCGGGGAATAGCATAAAAAAAAACACGAAAAAGGGGTCACGGACTTCTTTTCTACTACAACATTTGATATTTGACACAGGAAATTGCGATTTAGACATATTTTGCATATTTGATGGGTTGCAGCAGGTATTGTTAGATGAATGGCATAAGGTTACAAGTCAAGGATAATACTAAGGCATTGTTCTTCTAGTTTATTAGCAAAAACATTATCTAGCCACCACAAGGTTGAGCATCATCCAATTGTTTGCTCACGTGCTGCCTCTATTTATAACAAACAATACACGTTTTAGGCTTTCCATATGAGCATCAGGTAGAGGTCAGCATTGCCTGGTTGAGTCATTGTCACTAGCTGCCTTGTTTCAGCAGGGATGGCACAATACACCTCAGAGTCACAACATGAAGTGCCTGCAAGGAAAAAGGACACACACACACACACACACACACTAAGAATTTGATGAGTGTGTGCTAGTCAGACACATTCACAAAACAAGGACTTTTGCTCTTGGTCACGTGTTGCAATGTGAGTTATCAGTATGGTTTCACTAATCAGCATGGACGTTGCTAGATCTAAATTGCTCCATTAGTCGACTAGCTATAGTGTTACACCAGAACTTTCTAGCTCCGTTTCGTCTGTATCACTTGCGGTTTCCCAGAACTCTGGACTCTGAAACCAATCTGTATGATAAAGGTGCTGCCTGAATTCAGAAAGTATTGTTTTATTCCTCTGACTATTTCAGAAAGCAAGGGTTCACACGCCAAGGAAAAATCATATGAGGTCTCATATAAGTGCATATGGACCACTGCGAGTGAAATGGAACTATCCTGATCTGTTCATCAAGCTGAGAAAAGTGCTTTCAAAGCTGGCTGTGTTTCAGCATGATTTCCGTGCATTCATTTCGGTTTTATGGAGATACGGTCAAAGATGAATATAATGCAGTAAAACATGAAAAAGGAGTTGGTTTTTTATTGCTTTGGCCTTTACTAGTACTTGAGACCAGTCCGAAGAACCCTCCACTTTGCAGAACAGGGTGAAAAGGGGTGACGGTAAGGGGTGACGGTAAGAGGTGACGGTAAGGGGTGACGGTAAGGGGTGACGGTACGGGGTGACAAGTTAACATTACATGTGCCTGTAGAGGTGCTAGGTGGATGATGTTCGAGCGGTGCCAGATTGACCACGTCACGGATATAACACTATTCAACTAGCACCTCTGCGCTCACTTTCAATGCTAGCTTAAAACACCACTATTGTCGATCTTGTTTGTTTTATCTACCTCTACAGCCTCTTGTAATATTACCTGTAAAAATCACCACTGTTGCCGATATCTTGTATGCTAAAAAATCTTGTTTCCGCACCATTTTCAGATGCTAACGAATGTAGCAGTGAAGTACATGATTGCAATGGCAATGCTTCATGTACAAACTCAGTGGGCTCATACACATGTAGCTGCAATCCTGGGTATACAGGAAATGGAAGAAACTGCTCAGGTTAGGAACATTGTTTGTTCAGATCTGAAGAAAAAAATCGGGAAGCTTGCTAGAAGTCAATCAAACTCTTTTCTCTTGCAAACACGATGGTTCTGAAAGCATTCATTAAAGCAAAGTTGGTTTTTTGCATTGTGAATTCACATCTCGTCGCTCAATCATCACTCTGTGCATACTGGAGCCATTATCTAGAACAAGAACAAAGTGTTCTAGTAGGTGTTCGGATTTCCAATTTCACACCTTCCAGTTTACATTATAAGCTATGTAGGCAACTGGACTGTCGTATGTTCTTTAAAAACAACCTTCACTCTTTTCAAAGGATCAGGCGGGAAGTGAACTACCCGACTTCAACTTTTATTAAATTTTCCATCCTTTCTGGTTTTCTCCGAGTGGTTCCATTGTTTTCTTATTGTCTGCAAACTCCAACATTAGGTCCATTGCTTTTGGGCTTTAATCTGTTCTGACTCTGACTATAAATATGTGATCGCTATCCCTACTTTCAGATGCTGATGAATGTAACAGTGGAGTACATCGATGTCATAGTGATGCTACATGTACAAACTCAGTGGGTTCATACAATTGTAAATGTAACTCTGGCTATATGGGAAATGGTACATTCTGCTCCAGTAAGTTATCGTAGAGTGGCATGTGATCTGAATGTTTCCATGGCAACAGCCAATCAGAGCACACCCACATGCGTAGGTCACGAATGTTTCCTAATCTTTCGAAACGATCAGTCCGGAGAGTGAATTGCCTGAAAAGCCAATAAATGCAACCCCACCAGAAGCCTGACCAGTGACCTTGCTTGTTGTAAAACAATGCTCTAACCACCTGAGCTATGATTTTCTATTTCTCGAATCCTAGTGGTCCTTGCTGTGAACTCGACATTGCTACTTTCTTGGTGTGATGCATGTGTCTGTTCGCCGCGACAGTAGCTTGATAATTTCTATGGTAGGGAATTTGCCTCCTTTATTCCCTTGACGGGGTAATTGCAAATATAGGAAAGGGCACATGTGTTACAAGTTCAGAGCTTCTGTCCACTACTGTAACAGGATAATAAGCAGTCAGAAAGTGCGATAATAGGGCACACAACTGACAGGCTACTGAGACATTCAACGACCAGATACCTAGCTCTAACACATCTCAAGTGCGCAAACCAACAGCCTTCCACTTTCTTGTTTGTACATTAATTTTACGATTGCACACATGACGGGGTAATTCGTTGAATGTAGACAAAACCTGTATGATGTGTACGTGGGTGCCTTTGATTTCCAGATTCTGATGAATGTTTAGCGATGACATTTCAATGCGATGTTAATGCTACATGTGTGGACAATATTGGCTCATACACATGTAGATGCAATGCTGGTTACACAGGAAATGGGAAAACCTGCTCAGGTAAGCCGTTATGGTTTGTTTAGAGCAGCAAGACAGTTTCCTTGGAAACAAGAATGCAATAATACAAAGAAGGACACACTTCAGGCTCTTGAACAATTTATTGAAACATTTCATGAGTATACTTTCAAGCCTTCTAGTCAGGCAAAATACAGGCAAAAGCAGAGGACCAAGAACAGTGGATCAAGTAGAGTAGAGAGGTGATAAGACAGGGCCTACTTGTACAATGTACTAAGCTGCTCAATGAAGTCCAGTCGCATCACTCAAGTCTGCGCCTGCACCATTTCACAGCCCAGTGTTTCCAGGTCTAGGGTATGTGTGCAATGCCCCCGCGCCGCATACTTGAATGACGCTACAGGACTTCACTGAGCAGCACTGTAGCTTGTTACAAGCTAGTAAACAGGTTCACTTAGACGAGCAACCAACTATAACCAGCATTTCTATAGGGTATATGATGAACATTCATCTGCCTGCATTATTAGTCTTTATATTTCGTGTTTTTGCCTCCCTTTCCTCAATGCCCTGATGATGTGCCCAATGGGCGAAATATTGACAAAGACATTAGTTATCTATTTGGTGCAGCTGAGAGCCTGTTGCCGGAATGGCAGTATTTTCAAGTGCCAATACTTGTTCAAACAATCTTTGCAGACGAATTGACCATGCACAGGCAAGCCTTTTTTGATGTCTGCTGTCTGTCAGATGATGGAAAGCATGTGTGTGTGTGTGTGTGTGTGTGTGATACTCGAGTAACAGCAACAGCCTGTTGCATCCCTTCTCCATATCTAGAAAATCCATTCAATGTCATGGTTTTCATCTTCACATACATTCTCTGTTCATTCATATGTGTGAAACAACCTGGTTGCATTTTGCTTTACCTCGGTTGCTCTGTTTATTCCATAAAATTCAAATTTGGCCTTTACCCTGAAGCTGCTGAGTAGGGGCATCTTCATGCATTAACATGATTTTCTCTCACTTCATTTCCAGATACTGATGAATGTAGCATTGGATTACATAGTTGTGCTGGCAATGCTACATGTGCAAACTCAGTGGGTTCATACAATTGTAACTGTAATGTTGGCTATGAGGGAATTGGCACTATCTGCTCCAGTAAGTTACTATGAAGTGGCATATCAGCTGAATGCCCCCATGGCATCAGGCAATCAGAGCACTTTATTACATGAGCTTTTGCATTACCAGTGTGACCTATCGGGAAGAGCTGTGTCCACCTTATGACATTGGTTGACGCAAAATGCAGTGGATACCACCTAACCTGCCCTGCCCTGCCCTCCCTTGCTTTGCCCCCCCCCCCCTGTCCTGCCCCGCTCTGCCCTGCCCTACGTCACCCTGCCCTGCTCTACCCTGTACTCCCCTGCCCTTCCCTGCTCTACCCTGCCTTGCCCTGCCCTGCTCTGTCCTTCTCCTCCATGTTCTGCCTTGCCTCCCCTGCCCTGCCTTGCCCTGCCCTACCCTCCTGCCCTGCCCTACCCTACCCTGCCCTGCCCTGCCCTACCCTGCCCTGTCCTGGCCTGCTCTGGCCTACTCTGTGCCAGAGTGTTACTTTGTTGCTTAGAGAGCTTTTCTGAAAAGACATGACTAACAAATCATCAATACAAACAAGTGCATTGGAGTCCTCCATTGCGTATTCTAATTTAATTCTGGTATCAATTCAGTCCACAGAAATATTTATGTACTGTAGCTCACCTCAGCGTTGCACTGGGAGCCACAGCAAGTGACTTGGTCAAATGTTCAATTTTTTAAGTATTTTCTGCCGGAGATTTTTGCTTTGCTATTCACACTCAAAATGGTTCATTCTATGGGGCTTTTCTTGCACATACTGTTCCTGCCTTAGATGCTAATGAATGTCTGACTGGCAAGCACCAGTGTGATGGCAATGCGACATGCGTGGACACTGTTGGTTCATACACGTGCACGTGTAATGCTGGGTATATGGGAAATGGAAGTCACTGCTCAAGTAAGTCATGGAATTCTCTCTATCAGTGATGACGTAATGTGTTTTGTCAGGGTAGTTGTAAACATAAGAACGTACAAAAAGGTACCAGTGATGAATAACCGTCAGGCGAAATTACTGGTCAGTCGGCGACACGCATTTTTCACAAAATTTTGCGTTTCACCTGCTGAGTATAGTATGCGTGTACTCGAGTCTCATCCTGAGCACGTTTTTTTCTTCTTTTTTTCAGCTCCAGTATAGCTGTATTTTTCATTGCAAAGCCGTCCTCGATTGTTGTGTTCGTTGTTCAAACGAAGTGGACATTCAATCAGGAAGGCAGAGGATATAGGAGCCTGATTGGAGTTTCTCGTGGCATAGGACGGCCACACAGAGACACTTTGGGATTTTCTGAATATAAAATACCGTACGCACGATGCTGAGATCAATTTGTGCGATATCAAATTGTTTGTGATCTACCACATCGAGCAGAACGGGATCCAAACACAAGCTTACCGACGGTTAGGCTGCCGACCTGACTGGACAAATGATCCCTGGCTTCACCAGACGCCAGAAGTCGGACACCATGTCCTTTGCCGCGACGTCCATCTCCAAAAAGAAATACATCTTCGTCGTGAAAAGGCTTGAAATACTCAATATTCAACCAAGTTTCGCGGACTCGCGCTTTCTCGGATCGATTAATTTCCTGTTGGAACAGTTGCAGGGCAGCTTCCAGCCACTGCTTCAACAGGCGATGGCTCCAAAGCATGCCTGGAACAAGCCATATCGAGGTTGCAAGCCACCCCTCTCAGCACAAAATTTGCAGAAATTCGAAATTTCAATGGTGGAAGATATACTATGAAGAGAATTTCAAAAAGTATGTTTCGCGGAGCGATCGCTCAACCTACGTCATTCAAACTTTGCAGGATGGTTCAGACGTACATGCTAGGCTTGGAACCACAGGCGATGATGCCATAGCTGACACACAGAGTAACACACACAGCAGATTCGTGTGCACAGATACTAAATTAGTGGACGTCGTCATCTTCTTCCCGCTGATCTCGAATGTACTATGACGTGCTATTGCGCCTGACGACTGTCCACTAACGTAACAAGATAATAGGCAGTTAGGAAGTGAGATACTTGCTCACTGAAGCTCGCACATCCTGCAGACTTGATTAACACCAATTTCATATACACCGCTGAACAGGAAGATATACATGAGCAGTCGACTGACTGAATGTACCTTAGGATCTGATTTTAACTTTCATCAATGTGACGTCGAAGTTACTCAAGGAAAACGTGACCATGATCGATTGTGAAGGCAATGAAGTCAAAGACGAAGTCGATCTTGAAGTATTTGTTTGCAGGTTAGAACGATCAATCAATCGATTGTAGGCAGTCAGAGCAGTGAGTAACAATGTCACATTGAGTTTGTCACTGTGCCGCATGAGGACGCGTCTCTCTCTGTCTCTCTCTCTCTACCTCCCTCCCTCTCTCCCTCTCTATCTATCTATCTACTTGTATCTATCTATCTATCTACTCAATCTGCGGACAGAACTGTTTCGACCTTTGTGGACTCATCAGCACAGCACAGAGGAAATGAGGCCAAACCTGATACCAGGCCCGAACGTACCTTTCCAGAGTGCTCAAACTGACAAGTCAGTGAGCTCTGCATAATCTATCTATCTCATTCTCTCTCTCGGTTTTTCTCTATCTATCTATCCATTTCTCTCTCTCTCTCTCTCTCTCTCTCTGTCTCTCTCTCTGTCTCTCTCTCTCTGTCTGTCTCTCTCTCTCTCTCTCTCTCTCTCTCTCTCTCTCTCTCTCTCTCTCTCTCTCTCTCTCTCTCTCTCTCTCTCTCTCTCTCTCTCTCTCTCTCTCTCTCTCTGTCTCTCTCTCTCTCTGTCTCTCTCTCTCTCTATCCATAGCCAGCAATCGCATGTCATCACGTACATTCAAAATCAACATAATTTTGCGAATCGACCTTTTTTTCAGGATCACTTTTCAACGAGGACGAAGCAAAGTCGGCCGAACGAAGCCTAGAGGAAGAAAATCACCCTCTCCACTTCACCACCACGATACTGACATAGATACGAGATGAAACAACTAAAAAATCCACAAGAAAACTGTACGGCCATCATCGCGCTGACTTTGGTCTGACTTTGGTCTGAGAATTTCTATCACGATCAAAAATGTACGAGGAGCACTCAAAAATAAGCCACAGACGTACCTTTATCGCTCTCTACTCCTTTTTCAAGGCACAAAAGTCGACTCTCCACTTTCAAACCAGGAACCAGACATACCAGTGGTCCTTTTCAGCTGCTCCGCGAGCGCAGGAAATGTTCACCAAGGGGCGCAGAGCAGCATCCATTCCAGAAAAAGAGCTAAAATACGAGTGAGACTGCATGACTGAGTACATGAGTACATGTATGAGTACATGCAGAAAATAGTCAATTTCAGCGTTTCTGCTCCAAACAGCAACTAGCTTCGACTAGAAACAAAGATTACATCAAAGGATCAAAGAACAACCATTTTCTGCAGTTTTTTTGCGGCTGGCTTCCTTGTGCTTGGCCCAGCACGCCAAAAATCACACCTCGGAGGAGTACAAAAATTACGACTCTCAGATGTCCTCGATTGCTGGCCATGTCTCTCTCTCTCTCTCTCTCTCTCCCTCTGTCTCTCTCTCTCTCTCACACTCTTTTTCATTCTTTCTGTAGTCAAATTTGTCTATTAAAAAATGTTCTGGACTTTGCGAAGCACATTGTAACACGGAACCATGTATGTTTCCTATCCATCAGATGCTGATGAATGTGTATCAGGTAAGTACCAATGTCATGGCAATGCTACCTGTATGGACACTGTGGGTTCATACGCATGTGAATGTAACACTGGATACATGGGCAATGGAACATTCTGCTCCGGTGAGTACGTAGGTCCCCATCTCCCGTGCATGGTTTCCTTGCACATCCTTCCCCAGCTGGCCTGGATCTCGTCTACGGCACTTTCCGTTGTCCCATGAGGGCACCTTTGGAGCGTTTTGCTCAGCTAGCCGGCCGACTAGCCCTATCTTGCCCATCCATTCACCAGTGACCGTCTTCAGGAATGGTTTGCCGAAAAAGCATGCAATAATCTGCATGACTTTGCATGGAGAAATCTCTACAACGCATCATCCTCTGAAGATCTGAAGATGGGTCACATCCCTATTCCTTGTATCCGTATAGAGGGGTGTATGACCCAGAACAGAAGGTCACAGTAGGTAGTAGCACTGCACTATCTTTGCCATTTCATCATCCACAAAGCTGTACAATGCTACATTCTGGGGTGGGTCCTTCAGCCCTTTCTTGATTATCACGCGGCAGGCATTGGAGTTACAGAGTGTTAGTGACGGTCGTGAGTTTCCCTCGGCAACTGACATGACAATTCTTTTTTTACGAACTTAGAATGCGGACGTGCGACTAGTTGTTGGAGGTGACAGCGTTGTGAATAGCTATACTGGCTCTCAACGTCTGTTTAGCACCACTCCATGAGCGACTCTGACTCACGCTGCTACCTGGGGCTTCACGAGGTGTTTGTCGCGCTGGAAACAAAGCGTCTCTGTAAGTTTGTATCCCTGGTGATGGTTTGGCCTGGAAAGCAGTATATAAGTAGTGCTTTTCAGGCACAATCTTCCTCAGCCTACTCAAGCTCAACTGATGAGGGGTGAATTCCCCGAAACACTGTGTATTGAGCAGGGAGTGGTGCTTTCTTTCAGGTTTGCCGAGCGGAAGGTTCGACGTGCTCCTCGTGTGCTCCGGATGGCAGTCGTGAGTCAGTCAAGTGTCAAGTTCGGCAAGAAGCGTGTGCTCCTCGTTGGAGCAACCAACTTCATGATTAATTCTTTTTTTAATGCCTTTAAGTGCTGTTAATTGGAAAACGAGCATGTGCACCATTTTTTCTGCTTTTTCAGATGTTAATGAATGTAACAGTGGAGAACATCGGTGTGATGGTAATGCTACATGCACCAACTCAGTGGGTTCATACAAATGCGAATGTAACATTGCTTATCAGGGAAACGGCACACATTGCACATGTAAGTCAGCAGAATCTCAAGAACCAAGCATTTTCCAATTTTTTTGTTTTTCCAGAATTTACTGGCACGCCGAATCTACTCACCTCCCACCACTGTAGAAGCTGCATTAGTGCCTTCATGCCTTCATCCTTGATGGTGGTGGCGTTCCTGGTGAGGTGAAAAGCTCGGTCAAGTGGAGTCTCTGCGCAAACTGTGAAAATTGTGGCCACGAATGTTGTGATAGAATCACTTTTTTGTTTTTGTTATTTGAGTTTACAAGCTTTAGGTGTACATCACTCTGGCCAGTATTGGCCACTTGTCAAACTCAGAGTCGCTGCAAGAACGCTTTGGTCCTCTTCTTTGTCCAAGCATGTACATGTACAATCTAGCTTTCATGTAAAGAGAAAAGGACCTATAAGTAGGTTTCCTTGCTAGTAAATTACAAAAATCTCCTAGCCCTGCACCACGGGTATAAAACATGGCTAGAAGTTAACGCTGACTCACCAGCTGCACCCCAGACAACCATGTGATTTATTGCACGCCCTACAATGCTGTTTAAGAAAATCACTTTGTCCTGCCTATGTATGTCCAACCTCCTTTTCCAGTGGAATCCAAATTCTGTGGACCCTTCTCCCTTCCGAATCTTGCCGACACCATTGCTTCAATCGACACACTTGGCAAGTTGGGTGACCGTATTGTTATTGCCTGTGCCCTTGGGTACTATCTGATCAAAGGAACTAACTACACAGATGTATACACTTGCTCAATTCAAAATGATCAGGGAAGGTGGCAAGGTGACGCAACTTGCATGATTGGTGAGTGTGATTTTGTGTGCTGTGTTTTTTTATTGTGAAGAAGAGGTTGTTGCGACTCCGGCGATACTTAGGGAATTGTGTGTCGCTCCCTGCGAGGGAGTGCGTGCTTTTCCTGCCAACTTGAGTCAGGTGAGATGTGGGTGCTCCTGATATGGGCACCCACATCAGGAGCGACACACAATTGTTTTTTTGGTATTTTTACTGGATAGCCACAAACCATCACGGTGCAAACGACAGCAAGAAGATCCTGGCGTTTGCCGTTTAGGTGTGTGAGACAAATCTATTCGTGACTTGAAAATCAGTCTACGTGGAGAAAATCACGCATCGTCAAATTCCATGGCAAACTTCGGTCTACAGTTCTCCACGTAAACTTCTGTCCAAGGCAATGATATGTACATGGAGCTCATAACTAGCTCCATGATAATGTACATGGAGCTCATAACTAGCTCAGTGATATGTACACGGAGCTAGTAACTAGCTCGCGTTGTGAGGCCCACCAAATGCTCAGCTCCAGCCAGCCATTTGCTATCACAAACTGAATTCTGAAACTGACCTGAAAGAGAAGAGCTGCCATTTTTCAGGCCATGTTTCATGTTGCCCACCCCCCTCACTCACATGCACACACATTCTGAGAGACCCATGTGGATTAAGGTGATGCTAGCTAGGCCAAAGCGGACAACTTTTTCAAACCAGAGCATTGTCTACTATGTCGATGGAATGCATGGAACTTGACAATGTCAAAGAAAACCACTCTCTTCAATCAGCAGGCCAGGGTAGATATTAGAAACCCATTATGCTTAATTTGCTTCTCTAACTTAGAAATAGAATTAATTCTCTTTTCTACAGAAACTACTAAAAAATGTATCAGGAAGCACTAGGCTACTGTACTTTTCTACTGCTTTTTTCTGCACCTCTAACAAGCAGCCCATTGCTGTTGTTGTTTTTGTCTTGGTCCAGAAGAAGCAGCTTCCCCACTCACCAGTACATACGTCATAGCGATATCTGTGTCTTCTAGCAGTCTTCTTCTTGGATTTATAGTCATCGCCTTCCTGATCAAGTCGCGTCAGCACCAGCATGCGGATAGCTTGAACATCAAGAAGTGTGAGTAGTCCTGATGCCTATCTGCTGTGCAATGTAGTAGTAGTAGTAGTAGTAGTAGTAGTAGTAGTAGTAGTAGTAGTAGTAGTAGTAGTAGTAGTAGTAGTAGTAGTAGTAGTAGTAGTAGTAGTAGTAGTAGTAGTAGTAGTAGTAGTAGTAGTAGTAGTAGTAGTAGTAGTAGTAGTAGTAGTAGTAGTAGTAGTAGTAGTAGTAGTAGTAGTAGTAGTAGTAGTAGTAGTAGTAGTAGTAGTAGTAGTAGTAGTAGTAGTAGTAGTAGTAGTAGTAGTAGTAGTAGTAGTAGTAGTAGTAGTAGTAGTAGTAGTAGTAGTAGTAGTAGTAGTAGTAGTAGTAGTAGTAGTAGTAGTAGTAGTAGTAGTAGTAGTAGTAGTAGTAGTAGTAGTAGTAGTAGTAGTAGTAGTAGTAGTAGTAGTAGTAGTAGTAGTAGTAGTAGTAGTAGTAGTAGTAGTAGTAGTAGTAGTAGTAGTAGTAGTAGTAGTAGTAGTAGTAGTAGTAGTAGTAGTAGTAGTAGTAGTAGTAGTAGTAGTAGTAGTAGTAGTAGTAGTAGTAGTAGTAGTAGTAGTAGTAGTAGTAGTAGTAGTAGTAGTAGTAGTAGTAGTAGTAGTAGTAGTAGTAGTAGTAGTAGTAGTAGTAGTAGTAGTAGTAGTAGTAGTAGTAGTAGTAGTAGTAGTAGTAGTAGTAGTAGTAGTAGTAGTAGTAGTAGTAGTAGTAGTAGTAGTAGTAGTAGTAGTAGTAGTAGTAGTAGTAGTAGTAGTAGTAGTAGTAGTAGTAGTAGTAGTAGTAGTAGTAGTAGTAGTAGTAGTAGTAGTAGTAGTAGTAGTAGTAGTAGTAGTAGTAGTAGTAGTAGTAGTAGTAGTAGTAGTAGTAGTAGTAGTAGTAGTAGTAGTAGTAGTAGTAGTAGTAGTAGTAGTAGTAGTAGTAGTAGTAGTAGTAGTAGTAGTAGTAGTAGTAGTAGTAGTAGTAGTAGTAGTAGTAGTAGTAGTAGTAGTAGTAGTAGTAGTAGTAGTAGTAGTAGTAGTAGTAGTAGTAGTAGTAGTAGTAGTAGTAGTAGTAGTAGTAGTAGTAGTAGTAGTAGTAGTAGTAGTAGTAGTAGTAGTAGTAGTAGTAGTAGTAGTAGTAGTAGTAGTAGTAGTAGTAGTAGTAGTAGTAGTAGTAGTAGTAGTAGTAGTAGTAGTAGTAGTAGTAGTAGTAGTAGTAGTAGTAGTAGTAGTAGTAGTAGTAGTAGTAGTAGTAGTAGTAGTAGTAGTAGTAGTAGTAGTAGTAGTAGTAGTAGTAGTAGTAGTAGTAGTAGTAGTAGTAGTAGTAGTAGTAGTAGTAGTAGTAGTAGTAGTAGTAGTAGTAGTAGTAGTAGTAGTAGTAGTAGTAGTAGTAGTAGTAGTAGTAGTAGTAGTAGTAGTAGTAGTAGTAGTAGTAGTAGTAGTAGTAGTAGTAGTAGTAGTAGTAGTAGTAGTAGTAGTAGTAGTAGTAGTAGTAGTAGTAGTAGTAGTAGTAGTAGTAGTAGTAGTAGTAGTAGTAGTAGTAGTAGTAGTAGTAGTAGTAGTAGTAGTAGTAGTAGTAGTAGTAGTAGTAGTAGTAGTAGTAGTAGTAGTAGTAGTAGTAGTAGTAGTAGTAGTAGTAGTAGTAGTAGTAGTAGTAGTAGTAGTAGTAGTAGTAGTAGTAGTAGTAGTAGTAGTAGTAGTAGTAGTAGTAGTAGTAGTAGTAGTAGTAGTAGTAGTAGTAGTAGTAGTAGTAGTAGTAGTAGTAGTAGTAGTAGTAGTAGTAGTAGTAGTAGTAGTAGTAGTAGTAGTAGTAGTAGTAGTAGTAGTAGTAGTAGTAGTAGTAGTAGTAGTAGTAGTAGTAGTAGTAGTAGTAGTAGTAGTAGTAGTAGTAGTAGTAGTAGTAGTAGTAGTAGTAGTAGTAGTAGTAGTAGTAGTAGTAGTAGTAGTAGTAGTAGTAGTAGTAGTAGTAGTAGTAGTAGTAGTAGTAGTAGTAGTAGTAGTAGTAGTAGTAGTAGTAGTAGTAGTAGTAGTAGTAGTAGTAGTAGTAGTAGTAGTAGTAGTAGTAGTAGTAGTAGTAGTAGTAGTAGTAGTAGTAGTAGTAGTAGTAGTAGTAGTAGTAGTAGTAGTAGTAGTAGTAGTAGTAGTAGTAGTAGTAGTAGTAGTAGTAGTAGTAGTAGTAGTAGTAGTAGTAGTAGTAGTAGTAGTAGTAGTAGTAGTAGTAGTAGTAGTAGTAGTAGTAGTAGTAGTAGTAGTAGTAGTAGTAGTAGTAGTAGTAGTAGTAGTAGTAGTAGTAGTAGTAGTAGTAGTAGTAGTAGTAGTAGTAGTAGTAGTAGTAGTAGTAGTAGTAGTAGTAGTAGTAGTAGTAGTAGTAGTAGTAGTAGTAGTAGTAGTAGTAGTAGTAGTAGTAGTAGTAGTAGTAGTAGTAGTAGTAGTAGTAGTAGTAGTAGTAGTAGTAGTAGTAGTAGTAGTAGTAGTAGTAGTAGTAGTAGTAGTAGTAGTAGTAGTAGTAGTAGTAGTAGTAGTAGTAGTAGTAGTAGTAGTAGTAGTAGTAGTAGTAGTAGTAGTAGTAGTAGTAGTAGTAGTAGTAGTAGTAGTAGTAGTAGTAGTAGTAGTAGTAGTAGTAGTAGTAGTAGTAGTAGTAGTAGTAGTAGTAGTAGTAGTAGTAGTAGTAGTAGTAGTAGTAGTAGTAGTAGTAGTAGTAGTAGTAGTAGTAGTAGTAGTAGTAGTAGTAGTAGTAGTAGTAGTAGTAGTAGTAGTAGTAGTAGTAGTAGTAGTAGTAGTAGTAGTAGTAGTAGTAGTAGTAGTAGTAGTAGTAGTAGTAGTAGTAGTAGTAGTAGTAGTAGTAGTAGTAGTAGTAGTAGTAGTAGTAGTAGTAGTAGTAGTAGTAGTAGTAGTAGTAGTAGTAGTAGTAGTAGTAGTAGTAGTAGTAGTAGTAGTAGTAGTAGTAGTAGTAGTAGTAGTAGTAGTAGTAGTAGTAGTAGTAGTAGTAGTAGTAGTAGTAGTAGTAGTAGTAGTAGTAGTAGTAGTAGTAGTAGTAGTAGTAGTAGTAGTAGTAGTAGTAGTAGTAGTAGTAGTAGTAGTAGTAGTAGTAGTAGTAGTAGTAGTTTTACGGGCAATGAGCATATGCGTAAACCAAAAGCAACAAGAAACTCAATAAACAATGTCCAACAAAAGAATCTGCTGACTGCAAAAAAGGAACAAGGTACAACTCAAGTCCAATAGATCGCGTATGGTACGTATGTGTGAACAAACCAAAAGCCGATTGAGTGGTGAATGTGGAATGTGTAAGTTGAAAACTGACTGCAAAAAAGGACACAAGGTAAAACTCAAGTCCAATAGATCGCGTATGGTACGTATGTGTGAACAAACCAAAAGCCGATTGAGTGGTGAATGTGGAATGTGTAAGTTGAAAACTCGAGTCTGATAAATAGCCTATTGGGGGTATATGTGTAAAAACATCATAAACCAATAGGGTGGTGGATGTCTAATTTGTCTGCGTGTGAATGCTTATTTCGATCTGTCCGATAAACAAAACAAAACAAACTATTATAAAAGTAGAACCAAAAAAAACAAAAAAACAAAAAAAAAAAACAAAGACATGCTCAAAAACAGATATGTCCGTTACGTCACAACATCCGTTTAGGATCGGCCACACAGCCCCATGCCACTACCGGAGCAGCATGCACTCCGTGACAAACGAATTGCCACGGCGTACGCCCCGAGCTCCCCGGCATCCACGCAGACAGGTTACGGCCCAGCGGAGGAGGCAGAAGGCAATCTTGGCACGAAGATGGTGCATGACGACGGAGTACTGTAGGTCAGAGTGCTTCTCCACCACGCGCTGAACAAGCCGCTTCAGGAACATTCCACACTCTGCCCCAGCCATGCCATTCGTAGCAAACACCAACGGAGTGAAGGCACCTCGCTCGACGTCCGTGATCCTCTGGCAGTATTTTCGCTTCTTCTCCAACTCGTTGGTGCGCAGTTGGCCAAGGGCTTCCGAACGCGACAGCAGGGACGCTTTAGGGTGGGTGACCCTGACATCAAAGAAAGCGTCCTGCTGCCTTGTCCAGAAACCCCCGGCCCTGATGTCCAAACGAGCTTCAGCGCTGCGATTGGCGGTCCGGCCGGCGAGCACCTCGCCATCGAGAGGGAGCAGTCTAGGCTCGACCTCCACGTCTGGCACGACATCGCCAAGGACAGCCGCCAGGGTGTCCCGGATTTCGTCATGACGTGCCATCGGGTACCCCCCATGTGGACACGTCATCGAGTGGTGTAGGGTGGTGTCCGCTCCACAAGCGCATTTGCACGGGACATCCAGTGGCAGGTACCCATAGCGTATGCACACCGCATCTCGAAAGTCGGACTTGTTCAGGATTGTCCGGTGCGCAGTAAGCGGGGCACACGTCAGCCATGACGACACACCCTTCTCACCGGCGATATCTGTGAGGAATTTCTGAGGCGGTGGCAGATCGGGATACAACGCCGCGACTAGTACCTTCTGCGACTTCTCCTTGTCCTTGCGACGTGAGACCGCTCGCTTGCGGGACTCGGTAACGGCTGCGACCGACGGGTTATCACGAACCGGCTGGGTGGTGTGGACCCCAGGTTCTGGCCGGGTCACAGGTCCAGGAGGATCACGAACGGACGCAGCAGAAGACGCAGCAGAAGCAGAAGCAACCGACAATGGTGGATTCCGGTGCGATGCCAAAGACACCTCCTCGCCATCGGGCACGGACGCAGCAGAAGCAGAAGCAACCGACAAGGGTGGATTCTGAGGCGATGCCAAAGACACCTCCTCGCCATCGGGGACGGCACTCCCCGAACCATCACCGACCATCAGACGTACAAGCGGCTCCGTCACCGCAACAGAAGTGGAATACTCCCGCTCCGCCTCAGCCGCCAGAATCGGGATGTTTAGGCCTCCAAGGCGGGTGGGCACTGAGAGGAGTCGCCGAAGGCTTGCCTCATCAGGCACCTCCCGACCCAAGAGGAGGGGTAGCAGGTCACGGTTGACCAGGGTATCCAGGCGCTCTAGTAACGCAGGCGGGCAGGATGCCACTCGGAGCACGTAGCGCCACTTGGAGTAGACACCCTGCAGCGTGGCGTAAACTGCATGAGGCTGAGTACGGGCCACAGATACCAGGTTCACCACCTGCCTGCACCAGGCGGATACCGCCTCCTCAAGGTACGCGGCCTTGAAGCTTCCTGTGCCGAGCACTCCCCCCAGATATCGACAACCGGAGGTGATGATTTTGATGCCGGTGCCGGCGAACAGGGTGGACGCCTCCTCCAAACACTCCTCCTTGACCAGCAGCACCGTTTTTGTTGGGTTAGGGGTATATCCGTAGGCCGGGCCAAGCTCCTTCACACTGTTCCAATAGCGCAACAGAGACCGGACACGGCCAGCGGCGGAATCGTCGTCAGCGTACCACTCCTGCACGATATCGGGGCAGAGCTCTCCCAAGCGGCGTATGAGAGGCGTTATGGCCACAGCGTATATTCCCATCGCCAAGGGATCGCCCTGACAGGTACCCTCGCGCGACAGCACTTCGCCACCACCAGCAACAAACAATCGGCTTGGCGAACGGTAGGTGTTGTGGAAGATCTGGCCAAGCGGCGGGCAGACCACGGGTACATTATGCATGGCGACGGCACGGTTCAGCGAGTTGAAAGCGTTCCCTGCATCTACCAGTAGGATCGCCTCAGTCGCTGGTTGCTCAAAGAGGTGCTCCATGGCATGTACCGCAGCCTCGCAGCCAGATGGGACACCCGCGCACAGCTGCAGAGGAGCCGTGACCATGAGCATGTCAGGCTCTATCACTCGGGCGACAGCCTTGCAGACGATCCTACGGAACACCTCACCCACTGCGATTGGCCGCACGCCCGGGTTCTTATTGAGCGGAATCAGCCGGGCCGCAGTGAAGGCTGCCAAGGAATCCGGGTCAACATCCTCCCTGCACAGAAGCCTGGCGGTCTCCGCCATGGAAGAAGCCAGCCGGTCCGAACAAGCTCCGTAGCATGTCAGCATTCGCTGCCAAGCCTCTGCGTCAAGGCCAGACGGGCCGGATGAGCCGGACATCTCGCGAGCGACGCGTTTAATCAAGGCGGGTGTCAGCCTCTCAAACAGAATGGGATCACATTCAGGCCTGTCCGCCGCATCCACCAGAACGCTCGGGTCAGGGCTAGCAGGTAATGGGTACTTTTCGAGAAGTGCATCTCTCACGGTCTTCCCAGTGTCGGCGTCCATGACCTCATCCATCGCCAATACCCCACCGGACGAGGCTGATGAGGCGAGACGAATGGCCGATTGTATTCTGCCGGAGAAGACCAGCTTGCTGAATCTCATATCATCAATTTGCCCATCTGCCTCCCGAGGCCCAGAGTCCCGAAGAGGGGGCAAATGTGCCTGGAGGCACCGTCCCTCGCGCAGCAGCTCACCAATCCGCCCAGATTCCCATAGGCCGAGACGCCGATCAAGGTGCGGTGCCGAAGCCCCGTACTGGGTAGCACATGGCTTCTGTAGGAGCAACTGGGAAGCCACGACCACAGCCGCCCAGGCATGCCGGCGCGCTGCACCACCAACAGCAAACGAGTGCATGAGGTCAGCCAGTAGAGCCACAAACCGCCGACCCACGGCTCCATGTGGCACAATAAATAGATTCCGACGCCACGTGATGACCTCCTCATATGCGCTGAGAACAGACTCAGTAGTAACAGCAGCAGCAGCAGCAGCAGGATCCGGTCCCGGATCCGGCACAGAACCACGTGCACCAGGGGCGTTAGAAACCGGCTCTGATCCAACAGCAGAGCGCGGTGCCACATCCGGGGCTCCAGGCCGCGGAACAGGCTCCGAAACTGGGGCACTGTCATCCCTCGAACTGGGATCCCTGGAATCACGGCTGGGGACATTCATCGCCGCAATGCGTCCCGGTACACGAGCCACCGGAGACCTGGAGGCCGACCCATCCCGAGCATGACTCCTGCCCCTTCCGACAGCGCCAGGTGACGAGCGGCGCCGCCTGCCCAAAAAGCCTGGCCTCTCAGGAGATCTATCCGAATGGAATGCTGGATTCGGATCTGCAACCGGCACAATCGGAACCAGCTGAGCATTACCAAAATTGCGGCACCTACCCGCGCGACCAGGGTAGCAGCTCCCGCAGGCCCTGGCCGACACAGCACACGAGCAGCCACGGCAGCTCCCAGTCGACTTGCTGCACACACAGCATGGCTTCGATCCACCAGCGGGCTGTGACATGCCACCAGTAGTAGTAGTAGTAGTAGTAGTAGTAGTAGTAGTAGTAGTAGTAGTAGTAGTAGTAGTAGTAGTAGTAGTAGTAGTAGTAGTAGTAGTAGTAGTAGTAGTAGTAGTAGTAGTAGTAGTAGTAGTAGTAGTAGTAGTAGTAGTAGTAGTAGGCTGTTCCTGCACACATGAACCATACTGTGCAGATATGAAGTTGTATGTGTTGGTGTTGTCGCTACCCAGATCGATTTTTTCAAATTTATTTTTAGGGCTCAAACAGTTAGTCCGATTAATTAACCAAAAGGTTTTACAACCTATCGTGTACATACACATGCATAAATGTACACTACATAGTACAATCCGCGACAATTTGAATCAACTCCCTGCCATCTTTAATGCTTCTGGTCTGTGAATATGCGTGAGTGGGCATGCAGACATGGGCATGTATTTAGTAGTAATTCCACACGGTACATTCTCGAACAAGTATACTGCACTACACTGTTCAAACTAGCTAATTGCTGGACTGATGTGACTTACAGGTTATAACCGATAAACCGCCGTTCGAGCCCTCTTTATTTTGTCCACTCGAATCAAAGAAATGAGCTAGAAAGTGAGGCAGAGCATTGTCGACGGACTAAGCTCGAGCCTGTGACATTGCTGCATATTCGGCCAAGGTCAAAATCTTCACCATAGATTTGAGGCAGACCCTTCAGCACTCAACAATACGCTGAGCAAGACGAGCATTCAAATTTAGGTCTAGAAACTTCGTTTTCAAGCGATCCATGTCTCCAGGTGACATGCAATGACGGCAAACTAGCATTTTTTAGGTAGACTGTGCTGACCTTCCAGCGGGATAGGGTAAGCAGCTCCGCACCTTCTTCCTTTCCTTGACGAGTGCATCGCTGGTTTTGTTGGTGTTTTCAGACCTGCTACCTTCTCAGCAACATGCGCCAAACGTAGCCGTTTTTAGGGATTTGAGAACACTTTGTTCTTGCCATCGTCAACTTGAACATTTCGAATTCAGGATAGATACGCATATTCTTATACCCGAGTTTGCAGTTCTGACAAATGCCCACGCCAACGATGTGGGCCAGCACGAACTCCCGAAAAAATATGCCCAGTCTGGGGCAAAATAGTGCGGAGCACGATGAATTTGTTTGGTGCAGAAGAGAGCTGCAAGACCACCACAGCTTCCATAACAAGTATGCATTGCGTAGGAAGGGTCGTACCATTGCTCGAACTCAGAAAACAGCGATTCAGACAGTCCGAATAAGACAAGCAAGTCACAAGCATTGCGATTTGCGAAGCAACAATTGTAATGAAGCAGAGGAAGTAGGGGTGTGTGGCATCTCTAAATAACTACCTCTTAAAGAAAATCAGAATATCATAATTTGCCGGCCAGTGTGCAGTAACGTAGATTGCCGGGTATACATAAGCAAAACTAATCTTTCCCACTTGTTTCCTTCCAACTCACATGTGTAACAGATAACACTTGCTTACGCACTGACCATCACCTTTAAAGCCAAAACCACTGTGTATGTCATCTGTTGTCTCACTTTTCGCCTCAGTGTTGGGTTACGCTCCATTTCACGTTCATATAATAATTATGTGCGCCGATATCACGGAAATCTGCTGTTGTCTTCCTATGCAGCTGGCGCAGGAGCAATGGCTCGCCGGAAACGTGAGTCAACTTCCAGTGTGACAACGATGCTGACCGAAGTAGGCGGAGAGGACAAGCCAGGTATGACTAAACAAGACAGTAAGCTGAACAAATCTGCATCTGTGTCGTACCAGAACCAGAACGGGAAGGCCAACGCTACACACTCAACTGCAGCAGATGGCAAGGCGCAGTACTATAACGGCGCAGGGCAACGTCTAGATGGCGAAATGGAAATTTACAATGACTTGAAGTATCAGTCTGCAAAGTATGTTGCAGTGGCAGGTGCACAATCAGAGGATGAATACATCTTGGCAGACTCCCAACTGTACCATGAGGCAAAGGGATCGCGCAATGCAGGTATTGCCGGAATTTACGAAGGCAGTTATGTGGAGGCAAAACATGGAATGGATTCCACATGGTACAATGATGTGTTTCCCGAAGCACGCGGTCAGACCAGCGGTGAATTTAACGGGAACAGAGTCTCTAAAAGTTCGTCACATGGTGACCTATGCACAGGAGGAAAATATGAAAAGCCATCGGTCCAGAAGAGACATGCAGGCTACTCCAATGAAGTCACAGGAGATGATAATTATCCATACGGTAACAGCATGTCTCCGCCTGAGCATCATGGACTTGCTCCCGACTCTGCCTTCGGCCTTGACGTTAGCTGGAATGCATCTCGTTGGGGTAGTGACTATCTCTATGGAAACAGCGTATCGCCCACTGATTCGCGTTCTGCCTCGCCAGAAAAAAAACACCGCAAAAGTGCGCCGGTTCGGAAAAGAAGAGATGACGACTCAAACATGTGGGTTGCAGGGTCGCAAGGTGTGTCTGCTGCCAGCGATGGTGACCTGTATGGAAACGAGCTATCTCCCTCAACCTCTCTCAGTCATATTACTACAATTGGCAATGCTGGCTCGGATGGGGGGTCAACAAGTCATCCTAGACTCACACGCGCCGGCAAAGGTCAACAGAAGCCAAACGTGAGAACTGATGGGGATTATTTACGCTCGTTGGATATTCACTCGTCTGCTGAGGTAACGGCCAAGAAACGAAGCAAACCTACTGGAGCAAAAGGTGGCCATGCGTACATGGCGCCAAAAGATTGTAAGTACGAATCGGGAATAGATTACTGTCGCCCGGTTTCCACTGGTACTACTGCCACCGCCATGAGCGTTTCCAATGGGGGCAATGACGGCCAAGCATACATGGAAACTGGTGATGCCCTGTACAGGTCACGAATGGAAGGCAGTAGCCGACCTTCTACCACGGGCAAAGGCACCCGTCATTCCAAGCCAGTCAGTGATAGTCATGCCTATGTCGCCACTGCAGGTCTTGATTCTGCATATGGACTAATTGGTAACGACAGCTTTGCTCAGACTCGCAAGCAGACGACCTTGTCGAATACCAATAGCAGTAGCAAAACAAAGAACACTGTGGGGAGAATTGATGCCCTTGCCTCGACAGGTACCAGTGAACCAAAATCCAAACAGGGATACGAAAAGGCCAGGAGAAAACCAGATGGGTTGTACGTAGAGCTTTCCGAGAGGAAATGAATAATCTATGGCGGTACCCACTAGCAATGGAGCAAAGGGCGTCCAGTGAGCCCCTCAACAGATGGCAGTGCAGCCCCAGAAATTTTCGGCAAACTTTTACTCAGGAGCTGGTCTCCCAATGAAGCCACTATATGAAACAAAAGACCTAAGCTGATTACTTCATCTTCCGGTTCTGTGGGCGTGCTTTAAAGTCCTAGTTTGGCAACTAAGAAGAGAGGCACCATATCAATGGTGCAACAGTTACTAAGAAACACCATATCAATGGCGCAACAGTTACTAAGAAACACCATATCAATGGCGCAACAGTTACTAAGAAACACCATATCAATGGCGCAACAGTTACTAAGAAACACCATATCAATGGCGCAACAGTTACTAAGAAACACCATATCAATGGCGCAACAGTTACTAAGAAACACCATATCAATGGCGCAACAGTTACTAAGAAACACCATATCAATGGCGCAACAGTTACTAAGAAACACCATATCAATGGCGCAACAGTTACTAAGAAACACCATATCAATGGCGCAACAGTTACTAAGAAACACCATATCAATGGCGCAACAGTTACTAAGAAACACCATATCAATGGCGCAACAGTTACTAAGAAACACCATATCAATGGCGCAACAGTTACTAAGAAACACCATATCAATGGTGCAACAGTTACTAAGAAACACCATATCAATGGCGCAACAGTTACTAAGAAACACCATATCAATGGTGCAACAGTTACTAAGAAACACCATATCAATGGTGCAACAGTTACTAAGAAACACCATATCAATGGCGCAACAGTTAATGAACGGGTAATTTCCTCCAAGGAGCTGGTCTCCTACCGAAGCCATTACTCCCTGTGAGCAATGGAGATCTCAGTTACATACCTAATAATCTTCCACTCCTCTCTGACTACTTTCTAGTCCTGGTCGGGAAGTTACAAAGCATTGCATCAATGGCGTGATAGCTCATGAAAGGGCGAAACTCTCTCAGGAGCAGGTCTCCTACTGAAGCCATGTACAGGTCTGCCTCGTAGTAGATAAACCCGTAGGGTTTCAAATTGTTTATCTTATAATGAGTATTATTATTTTAATATCCAGACGTTATTATACGCTATATTTATGTACACAAAGACACATGCCCCAACCCTTGTCAGCAGATAATCCCTGGGATATAACAATCATTATGTTATCCCTCCCCCCCCCCTCTCTCCTTGTTATGTCTTTGAAAGATGTACAATAGTATATTGTAACAGAACTTGCAGCTACAATGGAAGAGGTGCTGTTTTCCATTTTTTATTTTGATGCCTCAATAATGAGGGAAGACCCTTAACTACATTGGTGGTAGATCCAGTTAATAGGACTCTACAGCTTTTTCTATATTTTGATCTACTCGTCCAATTACATTCCTTCTGTATTGCATTGCTGTCATTATTTTGTTTGTCTCAATAGCGGCGTGTACATATGCTGTGTACCCAGAACATTGCTTTTCCATATTATTTATAGACATTTTCTGTTGCCACAAGGTCATGTAGCATCTCTCCCAAGTTCTCTCGCGGAAAATCTTACCGTTTGCGCTCTAGTCCCAGTAGGTAGTTTTAGGGTTTCTCTTCTTTTCGTTTCTGGTGTCTTTTCTATGCTGGGAATGAATTTCAATTTCATATTTTGACTTCACGAAAAATTTCAAAACAAATCCACTGTTCGCGTCAGATTCGGCTAGAGGCCGAGTTTTCCGCATCCGTAGGAACACCACCACCATTAAAGGATCAAGGTGCAGATGCAGCTCCTAAAGCGATGGGAGGTGAGTAGATCAGCTCACCAGCAAGTGGTCAAAGAGCGAAAATCCCATTCACTGCATCCATGCAACTTCATCTGCATCCCGAGAATTTCAAAGTTTTAGGAAATTGAGGCCACATTGCTCGTACTGCTCTTTTCTCTCCGAATCTGGCTTGCACCATACTGATCGAAGAAGGATAGATTTGCCATCACTGTGGATCATACTGTAGCTCAGTTGGTTAGGGCATTGCTCGCAAATAGCAAGGCCCCTGGTTCGAGTCCCGGTGGTGTGACTGATGATTTGTCATTCTTTTGTCTTTCTTTCGTATCTGGCTTGCAAGTGTTGAGTTTCGGAGAGAAAAGAGCAGTACGAGGCACGAGGATAAATTTCTCTGTAAATACAAGAAAGAAAACAGAAATGTCAAGCTCCACACCAGGACTGTACACCTGAGTGATAAACCAGCTTTCGTGCTTCCTCATCAAGTACAATCTGGCAAATCCTAAGAAGCGCAGGGGTGAGTGCAGGTATGTAATATTGACCGGGTATGAGTACATTGTCGTCCGATATCTGCCAGTGTGACGTCCGGCATCATTGTACAGCAACAGTGCCACAGCGTAACAGGTAGAGTAGAATGCCTACCCATCACCTTCTGAAACGTTCACCTCGACTATTTCCGTCAACAATTTCCCCTCACCACCCACCTCACACGTTTTTTTCTGTTCTGTTAATATTTAATACTTGACAGTAACAGTACTATTTCTAAGTCTATAAAGCGGGCAGCATCGTGTAATAGCGAGCGAATATTGAGATCTAAGAGGAGGTTTGCGTATATTGACTGTAAAAGGGGCAGTGGTCACGTGGCGTGCGATACAATGTAGTAACATTCAATGGCCAACATACATGTACCGGTACTGCGGTGCCTGTACAGTATGTGGTCACTGTAATTGATTATGATTATTTTTATTATTATCTTTATTTGAGAGATGACCCAGAGGCAGGTAGCCAATCGAGGGGTTCTCCACTTGTCCGATATTGAATAGGCAGCATAACAGGGGGGGGGGGGGGGGTAGAATAAATTAGCCAGACACATGAAATGAGACAATAAAACTTCAAAGAAAAGTGTGATGTGCAATTACTGCTGAGATGTAGGAATGCCAGTGGTTCTATGGGCATACTCGTGTGTATATAGACGTAAAAAATATTTTAAAAAAATCACGGTTCGCATGGGACTCGGCTGGAAGCCGGGTTTTCAGCATCCGTAGGAACGCCACCACCCTTCAAGGATTAAGGCACAGATGCAGCTCCAAAAGTTGTGGGAGATGAGTAGATCAGCTCGACAGCAAGTGGTCAAAGACCAAACATCCCATTCACTGCATCCATGTTTTCCTCCTGCCAGGCCACGAGTTCCCAATTAATTGTGTAGACGTAAACTCTTCTTAAATTCCTGCAGGGAGTCTGCAGCGGTCATCTTCGGTGGGAGACAGTTCCAAAGTACAGAAGTTCTAAATAGGAACATAGACTTTGATAACAATTTGTATTAAGATAATATGATTTTGTTAGGACACCGAGCACTTTTAGAAACACTGAAACTAAATTGTGAGACGTAACTAGGGTGGTGGAAGATAAACTGATGCAGCGTAACCAAACACATGAATTGCCACCGATACTTGAGAGACTCGAGCACCGCTAGCTTGTACAAGTCGGACTTGGTAGTTTCGTGCTGGAACTTTTAATCTTCTTCTTTTTTAGGTTGTTTGTTTGTATACTTTATTTAGAGTGGGAAGTCCAAAACAGGCCCTAGCCTAATAACAATGGTCCCACTAGTGAGGGAATGCTGTATATCTGTGCATAAGTATCAGTGAGTGTAACAGCAACTAGTTGGGAAAGAAAAAGAGAGAAGAAAAACGACTCAAAACAGGAGTTGCGACTTGCATAGGGAGAAAATAACGTAAAGAGCAGTGCATACAGCATTTGTAAAAAGGCTTATTTATCTGGTAAGCAAAAAGGCAAGGGCCATTGACTTAAAGCGATTGCGTTTTCTTTCTTGCCTGACCGCAGCGGGGAGCTGGTTCCATAAGATGGTCCCAGCATAGGTAACACGTTTGGCAAGATATGCAGTTGGGCTGGCTGGGACAATCAGTAAATTGCTGTGCCCACCACGAGTTTGAGTGGAATTACTGCGGCTGAAAAAGTTAGCGAACAACATGCTGATGTTAGAGGAGTCATGGAGACAACGCCAGATAAAAACCAGAAGGTGCATGTTGGCGTATGTGGTCAATGTTTGGATGTTCATGCGCGTAAGAATATTTCTTGTGGGTGTCCCGGGAGGTACCCGACAGACTGTGCGTACAGCACGCTTGAAGAGCCCATTAAGCCGTCTACTTTGATACGCCGTGAGAAATGGTAAGTAAGCAGAAGCGGCATACATAAAGTGTGATAAAATGAAAGAACGAAAATAGGCTATGCGACATTGAAAAGGCAGGAACGTAGCGTATCGTCTGAGCACGCCAACTTTCGACGCGGCACCCCGTGCGACGTGGTCGACCATGGTGTTCCAGCTCATGTCCGCATAAAAGTGGAGACCTAAATATTTCGCAGTGCGAACAGTTGGCAGAGGCAGTCCATTACATTGCACTTGCAAGTCAAATGTTTGAGATCGTACTGGCGATATCGACATGATCTGCGTCTTCGTTTCATTCAAGATGAGACCGCGGTTCCTAAGCCAATCGGCGAGGTGCTGGACAGCACTTGAGAGATTTTGGGACACCTCATTCGTGCTCATGCCGCTGGATCTAATTGAGATATCGTCCGCAAACTGCAGGGTCGCAACGTTGTAAGGGGACAGCTCTTTCGCAATGTCACGGACATAGAGAACAAACAACAGGGGCCCGAGAACTGACCCCTGTGGTACTCCGGAGAAGCTGGTGTATGGTGAGCTCTGTACCTGACCGACTTTGACATACTGTGTCCGATCTGAGAGGTAGTCTGCAAGCCATTGCAGCACCGTTCCACCAATTCCGACCTCGAATAGGTCCTGAATAAGGGTTTGGTGCTTCACCTTATCAAATGCTTTTGACATATCTACGAAAGCAATCCCCGTGAAGTACTTTTTTGTGTGGGCTTGGCATATGCCCTCAACGGCTAATACAAGGGCATCACATGTGGAATGATGTGAACGATAGCCGAACTGAGTTGGTGGAAATAGATCATGTCGGCACAAGTACTGAGTGAGCTGATCATGGATGACTGGCTCCAAAAGCTTTGAAACTATCGACATTAGAGACACGGGTCTGTGATTCTTTGCTATGCTGGGATCACCACCTTTAAACAGAGGTGAAATGCTGGCCACCTTCATAGGAGCTGGGAAATGTCCCTTCCTCATGGATTTGTTGAACAGTACGGCCAATGACGGCGCAAGAACATCTGCATGAGCTCGAAGAAGGGCTGCAGGGATGCCGTCACTGCCAGTTGCCTTCATCGGATTCTGTTGCTCTAGAAGCTTCCGGACTTTTGCAATAGATACAGGAACAAATTCCACAAAACTAGTTGCCGTTCGTGGCCCTTGGGGTAGGTGAAGATGAACTGGGCGGCTGGGATCTTCCACGATCTTGGCGAAAGCACTTCGAATTGCCTCAGCTGAGCACTGGAGCGGTGCCGATTTTCTTTGTTTCCCCGTCAACTGGTTGATAATTCGCCAGGTTTGTTTTACATCACAAGTCGCAAGCTGAAATTTTGAACTGTAGTACGCTTCTTTCAGCTTCCGGTTACAGGTAGTGGCCTCCCTTCTCGCCGCTTTGAATGTGGCGTACCTTTGCTCAGATCTGTCTGACAGCCACTTTCTATGAAGCCGGTTGCGCTTACTCAAAAGGTGCAAGAGCTGGCTGTCCATCCACGGTACCGATTGTCGCTTGTGCTGCTTACAAGATCTAAGAGGGGCATGAGTGTCAAGCACCTGCAGGAAGCGATTATTCCACTCCGTCCACATGTCTGTTGGGCTGCCTTCGATGCTGCAAAAGTTCTGCTGAATCAAGTCAGCTTTGAAGCGTTCATGATTGATCCTTCGGTAGTTCCGGCACAACATTGATGTCTCGGGACTCCTTGTCGGGTCAAGGTAGAATTCACTTATGACCGCTGCATGGTCGCTGAAAGCCACGGGATGGATCGTTGCCACATTGTGTGACCGTACAAAACTTTTCCCCAGGGTTTCTGTGGGCTTTGCTGTGAGACGACACGACCATACGGCTGCAGCATATTCCACCACCGGTCTCACGTAGCCTTTGTATAAGATCATGAGTGCTTTTGTTGTTAGACGATTTGACATGATAATATTATAACATAGCTGATTCACACGTTGTCGGAACTTCGAGAGCACAGATTCGAAATGATTCTGAAATGATGGCCTTGAGTCAAACAGGACGCCCAGATGTTTAACGGTGGACACAACCTGCAATGGTGCGCCGTCTAGGGAGTATGTAGGACCGGCTCTGGTGTGAAGGACTGATGTCTTGGCCGCTGAAAACTCACCACCGCAATTGTGGGCCCAGCTTTGACATGCATCAACATCCGACTGCATCAGTAGTTGCCTAGTAGCCTGGCTGGCTGTTGTGGTATGACATAGCAAAATAACATCATCGGCGTAGACGAAAGGTGTGGCAGACTGCATAAGGCTAGGAAGGTCATTGATGAAGATGGGGAAAAGCAGCGGGGACAGGTGGGATCTTTGCGGTACGCCGCAGGTGACGGTGTGCTCCTGCGATCGATGAAGCAAACAAAAGGCTCATAGGAGGCTTATGGTTTTTTGTTCCTTTTGTTTGTAAAAGTGTTCCACATTGTTCCGCTGAGCACTGACCGCTCGCAACAGGGAACTTCTTGTTTTAAACTGATGATATAATATATGCTCAATCTGCGGACAGCATGCTATTTCATTCTTTGTGAACTCATCAGCGCAGCACAGAGGATATCATAATTATATGTAGAGATCACAAATTTATGAAAGAGAATGATACACATCTGAAACCGGATACCATCAAGGCATCAACAAATGCTTTCATGCGCTACTACTGGTAGCTATGTGGTTATCAAATCAAGGTGCACTATTGAACCAGGGGAATTGGAGACGAGAGTGGTCGAGAGTGGTCGACAGTGGTCCACCAACATCATGTAGTTGTCATCCATATTGGAGTATGTCACGCGTGCATTCTTTACTAAAATAGGTTCGAATAGATGAGTTGTTCTCTTCCAAGCTTAAATGCTTTGTTATTCGGCATCACCCCCCCCCCCCCTCTCACACACCCACACCTGACCTTTGACGCCCATCGCCGGAGGCGATGATAGCAATGCCACGGCAGAAGCCATAGCAACTTGTGCTGGGATTGCACCATTCAACAGCTTGCAAGGCTGAAGAATAGACCGTCACTATTTAGCCTGGTCTGCACCATACAGCTATTTGGAGTGACTTTTTCTGGCCAGTGAATCCCTATTTTTGGTCTTTTCATTTTTTTATTTTCCCGCACACACATCACACCACATACTCCGGCATGCACTGGCTGTTGGTAACAACCCAGGAGAATGAAAGAAAAGTCAGAAAGAGTCTGAGAAAGTGATGAAAGACGTGTGTGACCATAATCATCACACACCCACCGTTAGGCGCTGCATCTGCCGCTAGGGTTTACCGGGTGTTAGCGGCCGTCGTGAGTTCCCTTCGGGAACGGACACGATCATTTATTTTTTTGTTTACCCCTGCCCCCCCATGAAGGTAATATCAAGAGTACATTTCCCGGGGGAGGGGGTACTTGGAAGGAGTTGTGGTTGCTCGTGACAGTGCTCTATACACCAAGGTGCAGAGCATAGTACACACACTTAAATTAAAAAAATAAATTTCACGGTTCGCGTGAGACTCGGCTGAAAGCCGAGTTTTCCGCATCCGCCGTGGGAACGCCACCACCCTCTAGGATCAAAGGCGCAGATGCAGCGCCTAAACGGTGGGAGGTGAGTAGATCAGACCCACCACCAAGTGGTCAAAGACCGAAATCCCATTAGCTGCATCCATGTTACCCTCGTGCCAGGCCACGAGTTCCCAATTAACTGTGGGTCGCAGCACGGCTGGAAAAATTCCTTCCGCTTCCAAGCAGGACTTGAACCTGGTACCCTCTGTTTCTCAATCATGGTCTTAGACCATCCCACTATGCCTGCCTGTTCGTACACACACTTGAAAGGGATCAAAAGCGTTTCTGCTCTAACTCTGAGTTTCACGGTTTTAATCGATCATCAGACTGCAACTTGACTACAATTTTCAGAAGATAAGATTGATATAGACTGCAAGCTTGGATCACAGCGCGAATGAATGATCCGGGCTGATTGTGCATTTATGAAAATGATTGCGTGAGTTGGTTCATAGGGTGCAAAGACTGCAAACATATGCGCAAAAAAGAACACAGGAAAAGGACAAAAGGTTACGAATTATGACAAAAATCCGAGTTAAAAAAAGAATACACTTTAGGCCTAGGCTCATGCAACCACATGTTCTTCTGAGGAAGACAAGAAGAAGAACAATGGGGTAATTATGAGCAGCACCTCGCCTGCACCTCGCCTGCGACTGCGAGTAGTGAAAAGGTTTTGTGACGGCTGATGGTGAGAATTTTGAGTGGTACATGTACTTGTAGTACTTATTTTCATGCCTGCACTTGCAAACTACATGTAGCTCTGATCTTTTGTTGATGCCTACAGTAGAATCCGGCGGATAAGCCCGCCCGCGTATAAGCCCATGCTCGCACAGTATTATTATTATTATTAGGAAATTTGAGGCCACATGCCACGTACTGTGGCCTCAAATTTCCTAACACTTTGAAAATTCTCCGTGAAGTCCAAATTTGAAATTGCAATTATTATTATTATTAAAAAGCTTACGTGGAGATAATGGTGTTTGTACTGAGTGCGCAGCTTACTCTATTTATTGCGTTGATTGTTATTATTATTATTAACTTTTATTTTACTAGGGTGTTTCCCACAGACCTATGGTCTTCTTACGGGAGCCCCTAGGAAGGTTATGCATGAGGTTATGCATGTGCGAATAAATGAGCTGTAATCTGTACAAGTACGAACAGTGGAAGGCAGCATATTCCTCTCTGGCATATTCCACTCTGGCATATTCCTCTCTGGCATATTCCACCGGTCAGCAGCGAGATAGCCAATCCGAGAAAAGCCAGCCGTACTCTGTGCTGGGGGTAATGCCAACGAAAAAGACACCTGGGATCTCGTAGTGGCAGTGGTGTGAGAGCTACAGCAGCGCGGCTGGAAAAGATTTCTTGAAGCAAAGAGCTGCAGGTTCCGCTATGGATGCAGCGGAATAAAAGAATAAACAGTTTCAAATTGACGCGCACCGAAATATGATAGAGGCTGTAGAGGGTAAGAATGTGTGAAGCACTGGTAAACTTATCAAAACCAAATACTATTCTGAGGGACCTATTGAACAAACGGACATACTTATCATAGTTCATAGAACTAAGGGAATGGATATAAGCGCTGCTTGCATACTCCAAGGTTGACTGAATGACACCTAAATAGAAGGTACGCCGAGCGTGGTATGGCAGAAGATGGCGGGATAAGCGGTATGCACCAAGTTTCCTGTTGACAGGGCCTACAAGGTTGTCTATTTGTGGGCCAAAAGTCAAGTTTTCGTCAAGTACAATACCCAAGTAGCGAGCAGACTGCGTGCGGGGAACATGGACACCATCAATGGTGACATAGGCAGACATCTGGACATCGGTGGTCTTGCGGTGGAGCAGTATGAACTTCGTTTTAGCAGGATTTAATTCCATTCGCTTTCCTTTCAGATAATCCGATAACTTCATAAGATCGCCGTTCAATTAGTCCACGACTTCTTCAGTAGTGTCACCAGCTGCATACATGTTAACGTCGTCAGCGAACTGAAGTACAGATGAGGCACTCACACATCCAGGAAGGCCTTTTACGTAAATGCTGAATAGCACTGGGCCCAACACAGACCCCTGCGGTACTCCTTGGCTGCAAGATGCACGAGGCAGATTGTCCGGCGCTCTGAGCTGCTGTGTCCTGTCACTCAGGTAATCTTTGAACCATACTAAAGCCGCATCACCAACTCCACAATTATAAAGTTCGTTCAGTAGCAGCTGATGATTGACGCTGTCGAACGCCTTCCTCACATCTGCGAGAACGACGCCAACGACCTTCTTCGAACCGAGATCCCTTTGCCAGCTGTCGATCGCAACAGCCAGAGCCTCTTCACATGAGTGATGCCGTCTGTACGCAAATTGTTGTGGCAGGATGATGTTGGGATTCTCCAGTAGGAGGTGAGTAAGCTGGTGATATACATGCTTCTCGAGGACCTTACTAGCAATGGGCAAGAGAGAGAAGTTTCGGAAGTTTCGCGGCTCTGAGCGGTCTCCGCGATTAATTAAAATGGGCTCTGACGGATGCGTGTTTGAACAAAGCTGGAAACTTGCTCTCCTCAATGGATGCCTTGAATATTGCACACAGTGAGCCTGCTAGAACTTCATGGCAATTCTTAAACAGGATCGAGGGTATTCTGTCCGGCCCCGGAGCCTTGTGTACGTTCAGAGTGCGAAGAATCTTCAAGATGTTGGTGACTGTAGGCTGCGGTATGGATAACATTGACGGCTGGCGATGTGGACCGAATGGACAGAGAAGTGGCGACCTGTGAGGCTCAATGACAATTTGTTGGAAAACCTGTGAGACTCCTTTGTGGTCGATTCCTTCGCCACTGTCCTTAGTCTTTCTGCGGAGCAATGCATTCATCAGGACCCATTGGTTCCGGGGCTGTTTCTTCACCAATATAAATTCATTCTGGTTATACCTGGAGCGGAGACGTCTGTTCAATAGCGTTCCTTTCCGCCGCACCCGACGGTATTCTTCTAAAAGGGCAGGATCGTTTCCTTTCTTTCTGACTCGACGGGGAGAAGGTACTGTCGCCATGCAAGGAGGGACCTAAGTTCTGGAGTAATCCATGGCTTTGGCGATCGTTTAATCAGTTGCATGTTTTTCACTACATGTGGATCTAGCTCGTCCAGGACATCATTAATGCTGCCATGCCATTTGTCTGCAAGGTCATCAACAGTAGTGTCAGCGGTGATTTTTTCCAGTCTCCGTGAGGGCTGAACCAATTCTTTCTGACATCTCTTCAAAGCCAAGTGTGGAGAGAGGCTTCTTTCGAGTAGTGACACGGATACGTTGTGGTCTGTCCACCTGGCTTCCTATTTCAAGACAAGCCTTTACAGCAAAGTGATCACTAATGGGATCTGGGATGACATTCACATTAACAGCAGTGGCATCGCTAGTAATGCAGATTACATCCAAACAAGACGTGGAACGGAATCTGGTTGGCTCAGCCACTACATTACGAACATTGTGGGCAGCACACATATCTCTGAAGTGGGAAGGAAGTGGATCGGATAAACAGTCTACATTTAGATCTCCTAGAATGCATAGCGAACCATGCTTGATCTGGCGAGTCACATCATCAATATAGCTAGTAAACTGTTCCCAGAATCCTACTCTTGACGACGGGGGTCGGTACACACAAACTATAGGCAGGCACCACGTGATGCGTCCGGGTCTGCGGAGCTCTAGTACCACACTCGCTGCCTCAAGCTCGCTATCATGTGGGCTTCAGTGAACGGAACCCATCCGTATTGTTCTTCGACCATACATGTACAGCAGTACACCGCCTCCTCCCTTTCCTCCACATCTGTCACGTCGAATGAGTTCAAAACCAGGCAGTGAAATCGTCGAGTCCGCAATCGACGCGTCCAGCCAAGTTTCAGTAATGCATAAAATGTCCAATGTATGTGTAACGATTAGGTCAAGTATATATAAAAGCTTGTTCCTAATGCTGCATATATTAATGTGGCAGATATTAAGCGTGGCCTCATTCTCTTGGCAGCGGAAAGAGCGTTTCAAAGAGCCCTAGATTGTCAAAATCAAGGAAACAGAACGTAAGTTATGGTGGAAATGGTGGAGTGAACTGCAATTGCGTATTTTCACGCGTTCAGTGGCACCTCAAAGGGTTAATAGACTTTTTTTTAAAGAGAACACAAACCTACAAATCATGTTGAAAGACAAAAAGTACATTGGACTGGGTAGGCGCTATCCACAATGCCAGTTAATAGCTGTGCTGATGAAATACATGGACACTGCCACATGCACGTAGATCTACATGTCCTCTCTCTCTCTCTCTCTCTCTCTCTCCCTCTCTCTCTCTCTCTCTCTCTCTCTCTCTCTCTCTCTCTCATGATCTCTCTCTCCCTCTCTCTCTCTCTCTCTGCTATTGGCGTGCCTGGTTGTGATGAAGCCGAGACCCAAGGTTGGCAGAGCATCCCAGACCACGCCACCACTCCCCTTATTCATGGCTCACACATGTCTAGTAAAAAATTTTTTTTAATGTACATACCGACACGACGGATGCATCGTCATCGTCAGGCAGGGCTGATGTACACCTTGAATTGGGCAAAGCGCGCACGCGACAGCTGTTCACTGTGTCCAGGTGTCAGGGTCCGCCATGTCCGCTACCAAACCACCGTCGCACCCCTACGCAGATCGCGATAAGACCTGAGCGATCTCCTCATCAGTCATTCTTTACCCTTCAGCATGATAGTATACCTAGGGAGCGTACAGTGAATGTTGTGCTCCCTGAGCTTACGGAACGTAGGCCACACATCGTTGCGTTTACTCTCCTCATCACAGGTCAGATCATGTGCAACGTAAACCTGTGTGTCGCCAAGCGCCGCCTGATGTTTATTGCGCATCAGGTGATCTTTGCCTGCGATGTTCTTGACAGCCGGACGCGAACCAGGCTGGGTTTGTTTATTGGTCGTGATGACTCATTGGCCGTAGATCTACGATCTCTCGGTTTGCCCAGTCTCTGAGCACATCCTGGGGGTTGAGCCCATTTGGGATCAGTCCTTGACCTGTCTGCACCAGCTGGGAAGATGTTTCTGCAACATTTTCTGGCACGCCTCGCAGAATGACGTTGTCCGATCCGCCAGAGCTAGAGCCACACGCTCAGCCTGCTCCTGAATGCACGAATGTGCCAAATTTGGTGTGGACTGTGCAATGATGTTGCTGTCTGATGATCGGTTAAAACCGTGAAACTGAGAGTTGCAGCAGAAACGCTTTTGATTCCTCTCAAGTGTGTGTATCCCGGGGATATGTATTCTTGGTACTACTTGCTACTAGTGTGGTTGGCTAAAACAGAGTGGATCTGATATAAGCCTCGCTAGCTCCATTGATTACGCAAGTAATATGAACCCCGAAATCAAACGAGTGGCGGGTACAACAACACACCTTCAAGCAGTTTAGCCCGTTGGCAACAGCCCCCTCACTACTGAGTATGTGGCATAAGTGCACCCACCAACCGAACTAGCTGGCATAATTAAGTGCACCCACCAACCGAACTAGCTGGCACAAGTGTACCCACCAACCGAACTAGCTGGCATAAGTGCACCGGCTGGTCTCTTGCTCAATTCACTACACATGACAAAACTGAGACCGCGTTGATCAAAAGGGAATTAGCAAACATCCCAAAGACGATATGCACGGGATTCTAGTGTTCAAAACCTGGCTCATCGAGGCAGTTGGCTAGCACAGAAGCAGCCTGAGAACAAAACTGGAGTTCGAAGAAAACTTGAAGCATTTCATGAAATAGAACCCCCCTCGGCCTCATCTAGCGCTATGCTCATATTTCGTGTACGTGAGCGCGAAAGAAAACATAATCATTGCCTGCTACGATAACAGCATCTCTGTAGATCAGCTGTACGCATCGCCCATACTAGTGCTGTGGCCAAAGGACCTTGGAGCGCGACTCGAGGTGACAAATAAGTCACCTTTCACAAACAAACCTCACGGTCCATTCGCGTGAGGGACATTAGGGAACATCACCAAGGATACCAACTTACTTACATGTATACAGCGAAGGGTCACCTACAAAAAAGTTTCAAATCTCGCGGCACTGCACAGTGTACCACAAAATCACCAAATATAGGAGCTCTCCACTCCGAGAGCGCTGCATTATTTACATGTATATTGTGGTCTCCGCAGATCTTCCAGTGGAAGTGAACAGGTAGACATATGTGCCAAGTAACCCCCCCCCCCCCCCCCCTCCGGGCTCCGATCCCTAATCCGGTTTGACCCTTAACCCGGGTTCTACTCTACTAGGTGACCCTTCTCTGTAAGTAAGTTGGTATCCTTGGTGATGTTCCCTAAAACTGTACATGGCTCGGATCGGTCACCTGTTCACTTCCACTGCAAGATCTAAGGCGTGAATGGTGGTGTGGAGTTTGAATATCCAGCCCTACCTGGGAAGCATCAAAAGGACTTCATTCGACTTGCTGCCAGCCGCATATGCCGCCACATAATGTCCTTTTCCCGCTTGCGAAGTCATATGTGGCCCCAAAGCAGTCAGTCTATTTTGGTGTTGTCTCAGTGTTAATCATCAGTCGGGTATCTGAATTTGGCATCGCTGGGGCGCGATACTGCCCGCATGCATGCAAGGGGTAATGTTTTGAGCCCTCAGGTCCCTCACGCGAATGGACCGTGAGGTTTGTTTGTGAAAGGTGACTTATTTGTCACCTCGAGTCGCGCTCTAAGGTCCTTTGGCCACAGCACTATGGGCGATGCGTACAGCTGATCTACAGAGATGCTGTAATCGGAGCAGGCAATGTTTTCTTTCGCGCTCACGTACACGAAATATGAGCATAGCGCTAGATGAGGCCGCGAGGGGGGTTCTATTTCATGAAATGCTTCAAGTTTTCTTCGAACTCCAGTTTTGTTCTCAGGCTGCTTCTGTGTTAGCAAACTGCCTCGATGAGCCAGGTTTTGAACACTAGAATCCCGTGCATGTCGTCTTTGGGATGTTTGCTAATTCCCCTTTGATCAACGCGGTCTCAGTTTTGTCATGTGTAGTGAATTGAGCAAAAGACCAGCTCGCAGGGCACTGCAAATCCCGTTCAAAACCGTGCAGCACTGGCCCAAGAAGTCTATAGTAGCCTAGGCCGGCGGGTTGCCGTCGCCGTTGTGTTGGCGCCTGAGTTGGTCCATTCTGCCGATCACCTGGAACGATGACTGCTCCCTATGAACGTTGCTCTGCCAGTCGCACCACATCGTCAATTGTTCACTTGGTGGTCAGTATCCTGTTCCTGCTGAGTGCCCTGCCCAAGCACGAAGCCACCGCAAGTGAGTGCTGAAAGCCGACTGTTATGTTGGCACTCAAGAGCGAGAGTTCGTAGATCCCGAATTTAGAGTGCATTTGCAAACGAAGTAGCTGGGAGGTCTGCATGCCTCAAGCTTTCTGGGTGGGAGTAGCACACTGTACGATGTAGCTCGTAGCACAGAAATCAGTTCAGTGCGCAAAAATAACGTATTCATATGTATGGGGCAGTTCAAAAGGAATAGGTCAGGTGCACAGGCAATACGGTGTACATGCGTGTTACACGGAAGCGAAAGATGCATGATGGCTTGCCATCGTGATTACTCCTTTTGCGCTGTCCTCACATTTAATGTCACAGTCTCACATTACAGGCAGTAAACCCTGGTTTAAGCGACCACCCCACGGTGCAAGCAAAAGCGGTCGTTAAAGCCAGGTGGTCTTTAGAACCAGGGCCCATACATTCGTTGTATATCGGTTGAGGAAATACATGTGCATGTGTGTACTTTCACATACAGTAAGACCTGGTTTAAGCGACCACCCCACGGTGCAAGCAAAAGCGGTCGTTAAAGCCAGGTGGTCTTTAGAACCAGGTCCCACCGTGTCCGTGTAGAACTGTCGGTGCATGGAAAGGCGGTCGTTAAGAGCAGGTGGTCGCTAAACCCAGAGGTCGATAAGAGCAGGTGGTTGCTAAACCCAGAGGTCGTTAAGAGCAGGTGGTCGCTAAACCCAGAGGTCGCTCACACCAGGCCTTACTGTACAGTCAACTTGGCTTATAACGACACTCGGTGGGGCGTCAAAAAGGTGTCCTTATTCGCGAAGTGTCGTTATACCCGAAGTCTCATTTTATGTATAATAGTGGGATGGGACTTTGCTCTGGGCATGGAAATTCTGTCGTTATTCGCGAATTGTCGTTATATCCGCAGTCGTTATTCGCGAAGTTGACTGTACTTATATTGACAGGTGCGAGCATAGAAGACTTTCGTGCAGGCAAAGCACACCTCACTGGATCCCTTGCAGTGCGTCCTGAACTGTCATCTTGGTCAATTGTCACTTCTGTTGACTGCATGCGTTTGCTTCAGAGCGCACTTCAACCCTGTTGCAGTCAACCAATATGGCGCTTTTAGTCAATTTTGGTCGCTTAAGTGCAGGTCCAATATGGCACTCGGTGCACTAAAAGTCAGTCACTGGCATGTGGTCTCTGTATTATTATTATCCAGTGCAGTTTCTGTGTAGAACTGTCGGTGCATGGAAAAAACGGTTGTTAAAAGTAGGTGGTTGCTAAACCCAGAGGTCGCTTACACCAGGATTTACTGTACTTGCATGTAGTATTGAAGTGCTTTGTAGTGTTTCACACGGCTACTAATTGCTACTAATTGCTACTAATTGCTACTAATTGCTACGACTCACTGGCATGAAGGACGTAGAGACTACACAGCACACTGCTCTTTTTTCGGATGGCAGATTTCCAGGTGTGCAGAGGGTGGAATTGTGGTATTTTAAATCACGAATTTGAGTAAGACTATTAACAACTTGCAGCCAATCCATACGACAATAAGTCTTGTTATTGGGGGGAATAATCAATTTATATGGTAATCCAAGCAGAGAATCTTACCTGAACCAGTATGTTGCTATATGTGTTGATAGTCTTGCCTCGAGTGTATATACTAGTAAAGCATCTTCAGGAGGGTAAGAAGCATTTTAAGAACCAGTAATTCACCCAAAAAAATCTACCATCGTCAAATGTTTCACTGGTTTGAGGGAAAGACACAAACGGGAAAAGTCTGAAGAAAAAATGGTCAAATTTATGGTGATAAAACTAATTGGGTGGATGTCTGTATTTCGTGACAGAAAATAACATGAAAATAACTCCAGTTCGGCATATATTCTGCAAAACACGGAACTTATCTCTTGTCACTGCTTGTTCAGATGTTAATGAGTGCGCTGGAGCTAACGAATGCCACGCAAACTCTACGTGTGCGGACACTGATGTGAGCTACCAGTGTACCTGCCTGGGCGGTTACAGCGGTGATGGGCGTAGCTGTATAAATGTGGACGAATGTCAGACTGGGACACACAACTGCTCTGCCAATGCCACCTGTACGGACACCACAGGATCGTACGTGTGTCAGTGCAGAGCTGGGTTCACGGGCAAGAACGGGACCGTGTGCGAAAACATTAATGAATGTAAGGGTAACGTATGCGCCAAAAATGCGTCTTGCGCCGATCTTGATGGATCTTTTAATTGCAGCTGCAATGCAGGTTTTATGGGAGATGGCCAACAAGAATGCTCCCCTATCGACGAGTGCCAAACCGGCAGTCATCTTTGTCACGGAAAGGCCGTCTGTACAAAGACGCCCGGCTCGTATTCCTGTGCATGCGGTGTAGGTTACACCGGTAGTGGTCGTACTTGCACCGATATTAATGAATGCCTGAACAGTACCCAGCCGTACAATAATTGCAGCAGTCATGCTGTGTGCAAGAACCTTGCCGGCGGCCACACGTGTACGTGCAAGACTGGCTTCACTGGCAATGGAACTACTTGCATCAGTAAGTTCCCGTTTCTTTTAATAAAGTTGTGAACGATACCATTCGGCTGTTCAATAATGCAACAATCTCTCCTCCTCTTCGCCTCCATGCGCTCACTTATCCGATACTTGGCTGCCCTCAGTAACCAGTACACACACCAATAATTTGAAACAACGAAGGGGTTACTGGTGCTTCAAGTATTTTATACTGATAATGATACTTCTGACAGCTGTTTCTCTTTTCTCAGCTCATTTCTTATGCTAAAAAAAGTCACGAGTTGCGTGAGGCTCGGCTAAAGGCCAAGTTTTCCGCATCCGTGGGAACACCACCACCCTTAATCAACAAGGCGCATGAATGAAAGACTGCATGACTGGGATTGTAATTTTCTATGTTTCGTTAAACTTGACCATTATCCGTCCGACAAAATGACTGTGCAGGCCAAAATTGCAATTTCACGATATATTTTACCTTCAAATTATCAAAACTTTAGTCTCAATTGGCTGAATTCCATGATCTTAGGCTTCTTGGAAACGTCTTGCCACGACGAATGCACGGAGCCCACATTCAACATCTCTAGAGCCACAGGGCAAGTGGTTTGCCAAACACACAAGTCATGTTACACAAAGCTTCAGGAAGCAATGCAATGGATCTTGAAGTTGTTTTGCACTTGGTTGCATTTTGCAAAGGAAAATGCTGTGTATTGTTGGCGGTGCCATGTATACACACAAACGCAGTAGTTAACTAGACTGTTTTGTGACTGCCCAACACTATTAATTATAATTATTTCTTTACGTTCCTCAGCCCTGGTTGGCTTTCAACCCCTATGCTGTGGGATGTGGAATAAATAGCTTGCCCTGAAAGAAGATGACAGCCGTATTGGATGCATGCTGCCTATTCCAGCAGTTTCTGTAATACTCTATAGCCAAGCCCTGACTAGCTCCGAACATAGGTCAAGCCATTGAAGTAATGCACGTAGTTTGAAAGAGTCTGCACACATCTAGGACCTTAATACCTGTTTCGAGATAGCACTGGGCATGTGTTTCTGCTATCGTTAAAATGGGTGCAATTCTCTGGTTGCAACATAAGTCGTGAAGCAGGCAGCTCATGCCAAACCTGTTGTGGGACGCTTTGCGAAAATAGTGGACCCTTGTAAAGTTCCTGTGATGGACATGTGGTCATGCTGAAGTGTACACGAACTCTGCTCACGTATTGATATGCTTTTGTCCCTTCTTGCTCACTCTAAATAACTTCCAGGTTGGGGTGCAGGAACATTTTAAATAGGACTCCGGTCAATTGTTTGTGATGGTGACATATTGTGGCCGAGCAGCACGGACTGGGGTAGGCAGATCCTATAATAAATCTTATCCATACGCCTTTCTCGATCCTCGTATGTCCGACTTCAGATATGCTTACAATTTGTCCTCGATTCACGTTACCTAACCTTGCCAATGAAACGGCATATAACGAAACCTACAAGCCAGGGCAGCGCCTCAAAATCCTCTGCCAAACTGGCTTTGAGCTGACAAGGGGTACCAGCAACACGGATATCTACATCTGCTTTACCAGGAGAGGCAGAAATGAATGGCGAGGTGATGCAACCTGCACCCAATGTGAGTGCGATAACGTTAAAGGCTGGGATCACCAGTCCACAATTGCAGTATGTGTGTGTGTGTGTGTGTGTGTGTGTGTGTGTGTGTGTGTGTGTGTGTGTGTGTGTGTGTCTGTGTGTGTGTGTGTGTGCATGTGTGTATGACCTAGGCCCATGGGCTTGTACGATGAAGCTTTGTGATGTTCGAACAAACCCTGGGCTTAAACGCGGGTGGGCATATCCGCGGGATTCTACGGTAATTCCTTAAGTAAGTGGGCTGTAGGGGCATCAGACACGCTATGGTCACTACGGCATTGACCATACCACCCTTCGTCCCAGGTGATACCCTGTGAATCCCCTTCATAAAAGGCACCGATTTCCGCTCTATAATTCGAAATTTTTCAGAGGAGCCATCAAAACTCAACAAGTGATTAGACTTCAGGTGGTTGGCTGTACCACCTTACAATACTTTCCGACTCCCCTGGAGTGGATGCAGATTTTATTTCAAAATTACCAGTTTTCAATTTGAAGTAAATTTGTGGAACTCTCAGCTTTCACTGAGTCGACCATTCTGATCCAAGTGAGCTTTGTGCTGGCTCTCAGGTTTCTGGGCTTCCCAGGGACCGTGGCCAAAGAATGGAAGAGAGGATTTGGGCCACTGGGCGCTTGCAGCATGATGGCATTGCATAACTACTGCATGGATGCATGAGATGTGTAGTATAAAAAAAGAGTAAATTATCGCGTCCGTTCCCAAAGGGAACTCATGACGGCCGCTAACACCCGGTAAACCCTAGCGGCAGATGCAGCGCCTAACGGTGGGGGTGAGTGGATAAGTCTCACAACCACTGGCACAAGTGCCGAGAACGACCTCATTAGCTGCATCCATGTACCCCTTGTGCCTGGGCACAAGTTCCCAGTTGACTGTGTGTGGGTAGCAACACGGCTGGAAAAACCACTCCCAGGCAGGACTTGAACCAGGTACCTCTCGTATCTCAATCATGGTCTTTGACCAACCCACTGTGCCTGCCTGGCGTGCAGTATCAAGAGTATATAACCCCCCAAGAGTGTGCAACTCTGCATATGGTGTCTCCGATGGTGAAACCCACATCGCGTGTCTCAGATACGTTCGTACTACGTACCAACGAAGGATAGCATGTGCACAATCCGAATTTCTGCCATGATCATGCTGGGGATTTGCATACCCGCAGTGAGTTTCTGTCAGAGAGTGCCTTTTATTACTCTGCTGCTCACTAAAAACGGGCTGGCAACGTACAACTGCGACACTGCAACACCTGATGTGAGTTTTCGCCGTCGGCGTACCCCATAGAAAGGGTACCAGGAGTTGCACCCTCTTGGGGGGTTATAATTATACTCTTGGTAGTATCTTAGGCTCTGCCATCGCAGCCACTTTGTAGGACGCAACAGATATTCACTACATGGGAAACAGTAATTGCTTACAACACAATTCTCTCCGTACAGTAGTTGATACGTCGACGAGGAGACAAAACCGCATATAATGGATAAAAATAACATGTACGCACTGATAGCATGACGCCTGATGAATGTCACATGATTACGACGTTAAACATCAGTGCTTATTGTTCCTCTGGTGTTGTGGTATGAGTGCGTACACATTATTTCTATCGAATATAAATGATGTGCTAGAGCTGTTAGCCAGTTAGTTGTAGAACGTCAGCACCGTCGGTCAGTGTCCTGCAATGTTGTCGCATGAGCTGATTGTTTAGTAACTGGTGGTGTTAGTGGATATTATAGCGTAACTTGTAGGTCCATTTTCTTTTGTATATATTTAATTCTTTTCACTGGTTTGAGGGAAAGATACCAATGGGAAACTGAGTCTGAAGAAAATTGACTGTCACCACCAGGACTCGAACCAGGGACCTTCGCTTGAGGCCAGATATGCTCTAACCACTGAGCTATGGCCTATATATTATACCGTATTATCTCTATTACAAGCATTGTCTCTTGTAGAAGCCTAGTCTCCATTATAAGCACACTCCAAGAGGGCTTCGGAGATGTACCAACTCAGTCTCCGATATAAGCGCAGGGCTTATAATGGAGAATTGTATGGATCATGTCCATGCATGCTGGGTGCCGCACATCACATAAACGCATACTGTGGTAAAAGTCTGTGATCCCGAGATCTAAAGTTCAGACTTACTCAGTGTACCAGGAAGCACAAACCTGCAGACCAGGTATCTTCTAGCTAGTGTTGGGAAACTTTGTGCTACTGATACGATACAAAATAATACGCAATATATATGCACCAGGTGGTTGGAAAATTATAAGCCCAGTCTCCAGTAGAAGCCCAGTCTCTAATATAAGCCCGGGTCCGGACTGGTTGAAATAATATATGCGCTGGGCTTATAATGGAGATAATACGGTAATTCTCCCATCACCTAGTTCCTCTGCTTGTGTCACTTTGGGACACTGTCTGTTTTGTGCCAGGCAGTTGGAGAAACTGGTTCCACTAAATCGCTGGCAGCGCTTTACATCATACTTGGTTTAGCGATGGCTTGTGCTGCTACCATTGGCGGTCTTTCCCTCCTTTCCCGAAGGGAGAAACTTTCATCCGGCAAACTCAAATTCCGTAAGTCGCCATGGGCCACAGCGCAGTATGTATTTTGACTGTGTGTGTATGTTTGATTAGGTATGTGTGATTGTGTATGTGGGTTGTTTTTGTTTGTTTTGTTTTCCTTCAGCAGGGGTGAATGCATGCATGTGTGCGCACATGTGCATGCATGTAGATCTGTGTGTGTGTGTGCGTGCACGCAGGTGTGTGTGTGTGTGTGTGCGTGTGTGTGTGTGTGTGTATGTGTGTGTGTGCGCATGGGGTGTGCATGTGCGTGCGCGTGCATGCGTCCGCGCAGGTGTGTGTGTGTGTGCGTGTGCGTGTGTGTGTGTGTGTGTGTGTGTGCGCCCGCGCGCGCGCGTGGGGTGTGCGTGTGCGTGCGCGTGCATGCGTGTGTGTGTTTGTGTGTTTGTGTGTTTGTGTGTTTGTGTGTGTGTGTGTGTTTGTGTGTGTGTTTGTGTGTGTGTGTGTGTTTGTGTGTGTGTGTGTGTGTGTGTGTGTGTGTGTGTGTGTGTGTGTGTGTGTGTGTGTGTGTGTGTGTGTGTGTGTGTGTGTGTGTGTGTGTGTGTGTGTGTGTGTGTGTGTGTGTGTGTGTGTGTGTGTGTGTGTGTGTGTGTGTGTGTGTGTGTGTGTGTGTGTGTGTGTGTGTGTGTGTGTGTGTGTGTGTGTGTGTGTGTGTGTGTGTGTGTGTGTGTGTGTGTGTGTGTGTGTGTGTGTGTGTGTGTGTGTGTGTGTGTGTGTGTGTGTGTGTGTGTGTGTGTGTGTGTGTGTGTGTGTGTGTGTGTGTGTGTGTGTGTGTGTGTGTGTGTGTGTGTGTGTGTGTGTGTGTGTGTGTGTGTGTGTGTGTGTGTGTGTGTGTGTGTGTGTGTGTGTGTGTGTGTGTGTGTGTGTGTGTGTGTGTGTGTGTGTGTGTGTGTGTGTGTGTGTGTGTGTGTGTGTGTGAGTGTGTGTGTAGTGAAGCTTCTATCAGATCTACTCTGATTTGGCCACCCACACTGCAGTCCATTTCAAAAACATTGACAATCAGGTTTTGGTCTTCAAAAGAATGTAGATAAGGGAAAATCGAAAAACAAAGTACATAGAAGGGCTAGTTAGCGCATGGAAAATTGTTCTATGAAGGTTTCGGAACAATTGGACCAGCCGTTAAGGAGTTAAATGGATTTTGGCTAGGTTTCTGGCCTTTTCCCTGGTTTAGACTTTGCCCAGGAAACCAGTAGCGATTTTCATCAAAAACCCACGATTTATCCTTGCCTTTTTGCCCTTGTGGTTATGAATGTTGTCTGCTGACCATGAAGTTGTGGGTTCAAATCCCAGCATATCTTCAACTCAAACTTTCTTTTCTTCGTTATTTTGTGAGTCAAGTCAGAAGGTGGCTGCCCCAAATGACTTGTTGAATGTTGTTGTTGGAGTTCGCGCTTCCTGCCGACTGACTGACACTTGACTCGCTCACGTCATGTGAACATACACACAACACTGAAACGGTGCGAGTGAGTAGAAGTCATTGCGTTTTAGCTACGTGTTGAATATACAGGCACATCGATCGATCGACTTCTTGTTGAGAATTATTTTAGTAATTCACGATCTCCAATTTATTTGAATTTATGAGTCGGCGGCATCTTCTATCAGCTTCCACAAGCGTCTGCTTTTCTCAGAATTTCGCTGAAGTCACACGGATCGATGGCTTTGCCAAGTCATGGCCTGGAGAATGAGTCCGTGTCCATGTCGTTTTCGTCACACGGTGAGAATAAATTGCATGGCAGGGACGGGACACAGCTCAAAGAAACTAATTGGTCACAAAACAAATCGGGCATGTCGATACGAGCAAGAAGTTAGTTGTTTGTTGTAAATCAGACGTACTGTACATGTGCCTGGGTGCGTGAGTGTCATAGTTGTCCATGCTTAAGCGCGGAATATCTCTTCGAGTTCACAGCGAATTTTTCCAGGCACCACATACGGTAAGGCGGCAAACTCTCCGGGCGATCTCCAGAATTGTCAATGTTTTTGAAATGGACTGTAGTAGCAAGTATTACGTTCACTGGGGGCAGGGGTAACTGCAGTTGGATTCCGGGACAGATACCCTGATGCCGTCAATCCTTTTTCTGCACCTTGTCCTCACCCACTTACCGAGTTCTGGCGAGCCCATAAGTGGGATCGTTTTCAAGTTCACCCAGAGTTTTGGGGATTTCAGGGGGTGTCGGCCGTCGGGTGGTTCAATAGCCAATTGAGTCATCTTTCCAAGATTCTTTTTGAGTCTCTCTTCCCTCTCCCGGGGAGACCCACGTGACCAAATTTGGCAGTGAGCAACAAGTACAAGTACAGTGTGTGTGTGTGTGTGTGTGTGTGTGTGTGTGTGTGTGTGTGTGTGAGTGTGTGTGTGTGTGCGTGTGTGTGTGTGTGCATGTGTGTGCGTGTGTGTGTGTGTGTGTGGGCGTGCGTGTGCGTGTGTGTGTGCGTGCATGTGTGCGTGTTTGTGTTTGTGTGTACATTTGTATGTGTATATAATTATACCGTAGTCATATGATTAATGCCCCTAGGGCATAGATGGGGCACTATTCAAGAGAGGGCACTAATGAAGAGAGGGCACTATTCAAGAGAGGGCACTATTCAAAAGAGGGCACTATTTTTCAATGCTGATAAATTTACTGCATTCATCATAAAACATAGAAGGCAAAGAAAAACAGAGCATAAAGCGCACATGTAAACTCTTACGACTCGACAAAAACAAAAACGGCAACAAGACCTGCAATTTTGATCCTGAAAGTACCATGCAGTGCAATGACATGGACAAGAACCTTAGTGAGAAGGAGCATCAAACTACAGTCCATTCCAAAACTATAGACGCGTTACATAGGCAAAAACCATTATGCCAGCATCTATACCACATAAAATCTGTGATCACTTTGTGCATAACATTTTCCAAATTACGCGTCTGTTATCCAATCGTTTAGAAACTATATGAGAGTAATTGTGGAGTGGACCTGAGCAATATTCCGAAAACTATTCTCAAAAAGCTCCAGCCAAATGTGAAGTATTTCAAAAACCCTACGCGTCTATAGTTTTGAAATGGACTCTAGCACATGCGCTTGGTTAAAAGCCCAGGGGGGGCACTATTCAAGAGAGGGCTTTGTTTTTACACTGGCTCCTAGGGGACAGGGGCACTATTCGACATAGGGAACTATTCAAGAGAGAGGTCCAATCGCACGAGTACGGTGTGTTGGTAGATGGGTGTATGTGTGTGTACATGACATGCCTGTGTGGAAGGAGGGAGGGGGGAGGGAGGGAGGGAGGGAGGGAGGGGAGAGACAGACAGACATACAGACAGACAGACAAAGGGAAAGAGAGTTACAGGGAGGTTAGGTGGGTGCCCTTTAGCCATCTCAACCTCTCCAAAACTAATCCACACACAAACACAGACACATGCACATGCACATACGCCTATCAGTGGACTGAAGGAGGATGTACAGTCAACTTCGCTGATAACGACTGCGGATATAACGACAATTTGCAAAATAATAATGACAGAATGTCCATGCCCAGAGCAAAGTTCCATGGAACTGTAATACATATAATGAAACTTCGGGTATAACGACACATCGCGAATAAGGACACTTTTTGATGCCCCGCAGAGTGTCGTTATAAGCAAAGTTGAATGTATTATTCAAATTTTACAAACAGATATTTGAGCAAGCGCAGATATTTTCAGCTTGATAAGTTGCTACATTGATTCACAGCTATGAAAGTACAGTCAAATCTGTCGTAAGCGACCGCCCCTTGGTGCAAGAAAAAGCGGTCTCTTACAGCAGATGTATGGTAAATCCGGCATAACGGGCATTATATGCTTCCATGTACTCAAATCGACGAGAATAATGTGATTTTTAATATCATTTTATTGGATATTCAATAGAATTATAGGGGTGCACAAACCCAAGAATAGTGCACATGCCAGGGCTAATATTGAGAGCTATAGCGCAGCCTCAGTACAGGCCAGGGCCAGTTGATCGCACTTGCAAGACAGCGCATTTTCACACCTTGCAGTTGACAGCGCACTGGCAAGTACAGTTTCGCACCTGACTGAACCTGGGTCGCGGTCGTTTACAGCAGATTTGAATGCAGCCATCGTGCATGAAATCGCGGTCGCTGGTCGCGCACAGCAGATGGTCGCTCTGGACAGATCAATTTGTATGTGAAACCGTCGGTGCACAGAAAATCGGTCGCTAACGGTAGATGGTCGCCTACAGCAGAGGTCGCTAACGGCAGATTTGGCTGTACATAAAAGACATTAGGTAAATAACAAGTTGAGATCTAAGAGATTTGAATACGATACAAATTTTGGTAATTCTTGAAGGAAAGTGTGCGCATAGCAATTCCAAAATGAGTGCACTAATTTCAAAAGAAAAGGTGTCAGCACCGACGCATTCCACACTGTCAAGTCAGCCAATTTAGTAGCCGAACGTTTTCGTTCCCGTCTCATCATGGGTAAGTACAGGGAATAATGGAAAAATGTCAAAAATACAGCAACTTGTGGAGCTACAGCAAAACGATAGATCCAGAACTTCACGCTATACGTGTGGAAATTGTTTTTAGCAGAACAGGTCAAAAACAGGGTGAAGGTGAAGTTCTGCTGAATTTCATCTTTTCCACACGTATAGCGTGAGGTTCTCGATCTATCGTTTTGCTGTAGCTCTATAAATTGCTGTATTTTGACATTTTTCAATTGTACTTACCCATGATGAGAAGGGTGCGAAAACGTTCGGTTACTTAATTGGCTTACTTGACTGTGTGGATTGCGTCGGTGCTGACACCTTCTTCTTCGAAATTGGATATGCCTCCATTTCTTTCTTACATTGAATGCAGTAATGATTCTATTACAATTCTCTCTTCTTCCTTTCTTTCTTCCATTGCAGTTGATGAATTCAGCACAGTTACAAAGAGGGTTGTTGACTGGATGCGTCCTCCGGTGCAGAGGGTTCTCGACTGGATGCATCCTCCGGTGAAGAGGGCCTTTGACAAATCCGTACGCTTCAGTAAAAATGCTAAAAGCTCCTTGGTGAAACGCACAGCATCTAAAGAGGGCAGACAGTCCTTCCACATCCGCGCGTACATGACCGTTCGAGCCAAGGCCACGGGTAAGAAACAGGCCGACGACACTAGCACCGACACACCCAAGCAGAGGCGATCCACAGTCCCCGCCTCGGCGCACGTCGAGATCAGTGGCCCGATTCCGATCCCCGGCAAAGAAGTTGAGGAGGTCTACAGGGGCTTCACCAGACCTGTGCTGCTCGAAGGTGACGGCAGTCTTGCAGGCGATGAGATACAAGATGAGGACTATGTGTGTCCAGATGTATGCCGTCCTATAGCCGTATCAGCAAGGCCCAACGCTATCCACGAGGATGTTTACGAGAAGACCTCTTCTATCTTGGCTTCAGCGGCAGTGACTCGTCCGGTGCACCTTGAGGAACAGGGACACTATGAAGTAAGTGCCCGGCCAAGCCTCTACAGTCACAGCGAGAGCAGCAAGCCTAACTCAACATGCCTACCGGCCATGGACGCCGCCCAGAGTGCCGAGATCTACTCGAATGACTACGAAAGAACACCGAGGAATTCGTGCAACCAGAAGCCCAGTCGCGTCGTGGCTCATGCAGGAGCACGTGGGAACGCACGTCAAAGCACCTTCTCAGTTACAGAAGAGGAGGATGACTATGAATGTGGTATTGATCTGAGCTGCAGTGTCGTCACGACTGTTGCATGCCTTCAATCAGACCATGCCGGCGGAGCCAGCACGTCTTGGCCGACAGTGTTAGAAGAAGATGCGTATGAGTGTGACGATACGTACGAGTGTGGAGTTGATGTGGCGCACTCCAGTGTCGCACCAACGACTTTTACGAACATTGCCCCGGACGCCGCCTTGAGCCGCGTGGCTAGCCGGTGGACTGCAGAAGAGGACGAGGACGATGACGATTACGGGTGTGATGTTGACCTGAGCCGCAGCATTCCCACGACGTGTGCGCAAGTTCCTACAGGCTCGATATCCAGCAGTGGCCGTAACCTGTCGGCAATGGAAACCACCAGTGACGACTACCAGATCGGATATCATACACATGCTGCTGGACGGGATGCACGTTGCTCCACAGACTCTACAGAGGGCGACTATCAAGCGGCGTACAGTTACGACGAAGATATTTACGAGGAGGTCAAAGAGAAGATGAATAGCATGCGCAAACGGCCCTAGTACCAGCCACAGAGCAAACCGTAAACGACTAGGAACGATCAAAGTTGCTTGCGTTCAGTGTCGTGCTAGTCCGGAGTTCTCATCCCTGTGCATGAAAAGCCGCATAAAAGTCTTTCTCTTCTTTTCTCCACCGTCATCTTTTTCCCGTCTCCCGTCCCGGCATACCTCACTCTCCCTCTCTCCGGGCCAGTTTGTCTTTGTGTTTGTGTGTGTGTGGGGGGGGGGGAGGGCTTGTGTGTGTATGTGTATGTGTATGTTGGTGTGTGTGTGTGTATATGTGCACATGCGTCTATCTCTCTATCCATCTGTATCTCCCTGTATACCTCTCTATCCATCTGTATCTCCCTGTATGCCTCCCTCTCTCCATCTGCATATCTCTCGCACACTCTCTCTCT
>NC_088648.1:25656533-25739533 GCF_964019385.1 Sycon ciliatum
ATGTGAAGTTATTCCGACTGGGGTTGCAAATGGTCTTTTATCTGGGTTTCTAGTAACTTTGATGATGCGACATTGTATTGTATTGTATTGTATTGTATTGCATTGGATTGTATTGTATTGTATTGTATTGTATTGTATTGTATTGCATTGCATTGGATTGGATTGCATTGTATTGTATTGTATTGTATTGTATTGTATTGTATTGTATTGTATTGTATTGTATTGTATTGTATTGTATTGTATTGTATTGTATTGTATTGTATTGTATTGTATTGTATTGTATTGTATTGTATTGTATTGTATTGTATTGTATTGCATTGCATTGCATTGCATTGCATTGCATTGCATTGCATTGCATTGCATTGTATTGTATTGTATTGTATTGTATTGTATTGTATTGTATTGTATTGTATTGTATTGTATTGTATTGTATTGTATTGTATTGTATTGTATTGTATTGTATTGTATTGTATTGTATTGTATTGTATTGTATTGTATTGTATTGCATTGCATTGTATTGCATTGCATTGTATTGTATTGTATTGTATTGTATTGTATTGTATTGTATTGTATTGTATTGTATTGTATTGTATTGTATTGTATTGTATTGTATTGTATTGTATTGTATTGTATTGTATTGTATTGTATTGTATTGTATTGTATTGTATTGTATTGTATTGTATTGTATTGTATTGTATTGTATTGTATTGTATTGTATTGTATTGTATTGTATTGTATTGTATTGTATTGTATTGTATTGTATTGCATTGTATTGTATTGTATTGTATTGTATTGTATTGTATTGTATTGTATTGTATTGCATTGCATTGCATTGCATTGCATTGCATTGCATTGCATTGTATTGTATTGTATTGTATTGCATTGCATTGTATTGTATTGCATTGTATTGTATTGTATTGTATTGTATTGTATTGTATTGTATTGTATTGTATTGTATTGTATTGTATTGTATTGTATTGTATTGTATTGTATTGTATTGTATTGTATTGCATTGTATTGTATTGTATTGTATTGTATTGTATTGTATTGTATTGTATTGTATTGTATTGTATTGTATTGTATTGTATTGTATTGTATTGTATTGTATTGTATTGTATTGTATTGTATTGTATTGTATTGTATTGTATTGTATTGTATTGTATTGTATTGTATTGTATTGCATTGCATTGCATTGCATTGCATTGTATTGTATTGTATTGTATTGTATTGTATTGTATTGTATTGTATTGCATTGTATTGTATTGTATTGTATTGCATTGTATTGTATTGCATTGTATTGTATTGTATTGTATTGTATTGTATTGTATTGTATTGTATTGTATTGTATTGTATTGTATTGTATTGTATTGTATTGTATTGTATTGTATTGTATTGTATTGCATTGTATTGTATTGTATTGTATTGTATTGTATTGTATTGTATTGTATTGTATTGTATTGTATTGTATTGTATTGTATTGTATTGTATTGTATTGCATTGTATTGTATTGCATTGTATTGTATTGTATTGTATTGTATTGTATTGTATTGTATTGTATTGTATTGTATTGTATTGTATTGCTCTTATTTTACATGGCAAGTCAAACGGGCAATCATGTCCAATGTTATGATGATGATGATGATGAAAAGGGAGTTAAGAACAAGATTAGTTATCCTGGATTATGGGGAGTGAAGAAAACAGTGAGTCTAGGAATCTCTCCTTAGATCATCTTAACATTGGTCATGAAAGTAGACTTTCAATGGACATGAGAGTTGAGATGTGCTAGGGCAGGACAACTAGAGGGGAATGCTAGGCTGTGTAATTCTGAAGCCACATGAGTTTGGAATCTTACATGGACACATGCATAGCGCAAACGTCCTGTGTTTTTTTTTTTGCTCCACTTCTTCCCCTACATGGAAGGGACTTTGTTGGACACATGCATATATGCATACACTTCCAAAGTTTTCATATTTCAAGTCAACAGTATCATGAAGCGAAGCTATGCTTCAACAACCCTTGGAGGTATGACAGCGCCCTGGAACATGACAAAACCAAAACAACACTCGCAGTCATTACCGTGCCAACGACCATGACTGGGTTTTCATACGAATACAAAGAGACAACATTACTATCAGATTAAAAGAAAGGACCAAAATAGTTCATGTTATACGTTGTGGGTGTCCAACACGAACAGTTGTAAGCAAGATGTTGTGTAGTCAGAAGGTGCAAGAGCTGGCACAATACTGACTGATGTGGTACCGATATTCAAAGACCTGATGTTCAGCTCTATCACGTCTTGCATGACAACATCTTGCTTATAACTGTTAGCGTTGGACACAAACTAGAAACTAGGGATAGCATGTTACATTTTGGTCCTTTCTTTTAATTCTAATCCTTCGCTCTACATCGAATGATTATTGTGAGAACGAAGCGTTGCCACAGCCAACTGAGAGCCAAGGTAATGAACTGAGGCTTCAATGCACTCACCTATATTCACCGAATGCCCAGGAACGAGCTGTGCCACTTCCTTGAGGATACGATCAAACATGGCTAAGACACTAGCTGCAGATGAACAACAAAAGTAAATACCAATTACGTTTTTAAAATAATTATAGCATTGAAGAGAACAAATTCTGCTGTCATCGCCACAAAAGAACGAATCGACAGCAGAATTGTTTCTCTTTATTGCTAATTTAAAAATTGTTTTCTCAAAGTCCATTACTTCCAAATTCTTATTAAAATATGATATCACAAGACACCGTTACTGGTCCTTAACAGCCCTCTGCTGACTAGCATCAACTGAAATCATTTTGGTTATGACTGCACTCCCACCCACCCACACCCACACACCCACACCCACACCCACACCCACACCCACACCCACACCCACACCCACACCCACACCCACACACACACACACACACACACACACACCTTGCTCCTTGGTAACACTGCCATCAAATGGTCACGTGTCCCCTGTGCAGGGGTCGACAGCACTGAGTTCAGCATTGGACCCAGAAACGCCGCTCTACTTCCTGGACAGGAAATTAGCACAGCTATGCAGGTCGAAACCACGGGATGACTTGCAGCAGCGACCGCAGCCGAGACAATGCGCTCTGCAGCAGGGCAGGGCAACCCGCTGTTTCCGGACCGAGTCTGCCGATGCCACAGCCGAGACCGACGCCACTTCAGCAGCCGAGTTGGAGAGACACTTATGCGAAGCTAGCCCGCCAGCACTCAAGAACCATCTCCCGCACGCATTACATAGTCGGCTGCCGGACTGCTCAGATATGGGCTTCCTCCTCTCGGCCAGGCACTTGTGGCGATTCTTGTATTTCTGGTGGGCGAAAGTACGCTGGCAAACATCGCAGAGCACAGAAGTGTCACGCTGAGCCGATCGCGGTACTGGTTGAGCGGAATACGCACTGCGCCATTTCCCACGCTCCTGGGCGAGGTCGTACCATTCCGTGTGGTCGATGTTCACTGCGGAGAGGTCAGCTCTGACAGAGTCTCGCCACCGTTTCCGAGGACCGCAAGCCGGCCTCGGCGGAAGGAGCGCACCAAACAGGAGCTGGCGCGGAGTTCTATCGCCGTCCATCCTAGCTAGATGGCCTAGCCACTCCAGACGGCGGCGAAGAACACGTGTGGTAATATCCACTGGATCTCGACGATTCCAGGCCTCCAGAATGGTCTTCCTGTTGATGTGGAAGTCCCAGGTGTCTCTTCTACCAAGGGCTTAGATTGCGGAAATGCAGCGAAGATGGAAGGCGGACAGCGCCGCAAGCTCGCTTTTCAGTGGTACCCAACACTCCGCTCCGTAAAGGAGAAGAGAAGCCACACATGCATCATATACCATTCGCTTCGTTGCCAGTGAAAGATCGCCATCATCAAAGACAGATCGACGCAATGCTCCGAATGCCCTAGATGCTGACGCTATTCGGGACTGAGTGTCCACTGCGGTGCGGCCACCAGTATGGATGATGGAGCCTAGGTAGCGAAAGTCATGCACATTCTCGACAATTCCCCCGCCAACCACCAATGGACGACGATCCTCCGGAGAAATGCCGAAGCCTACCGCCATTACTTTGGTTTTTGATAGGTTGATGGTGAGGCCGAAGTGAGTTGCGACGTCCATGAACCGGCTGAGCGCAAGTGTGGCACCATGGTGAGTTGTAGCAATAAGTGCCGAATCGTCTGCGAATTGACAGTCACGATGGATGTTGATTGTGTCAGTCTTCTGGCGTTTGAAAAGGAGAGACGGTCCAGAGTTAGAGGAGACGGGAAGTCCAATCTCAGGTATGTCCGCAACCTCACGCTGCCACAGCCGGAATACTGCCCACATGAATATATTGAACAATACTGGGGCCATACAACAACCTTGTCGAAGGCCATTTTGCACCTCAATAGGCTCGGCCTCGATGCCCGGGATCGACAGGTTTGCAGACATAGAGGTATGAAATGAGCTGATAATGGTAACCAGCTTGTCAGGTACGCCCGCCTTCCGGAGAATTTCCCACATGCACTTACGGGTGACGGAATCATAGGCCTTCCGTAGATCAACAAAAACCATGAAACCAGAGCAGCGATGTTCATATAGTTTCTCAGATATTTGTCTCACCGCGAAGATCATGTCCGCACAAGATCTGCCTTTGCGGAATCCACACTGCGTGTCTGGCAGGATGTCTTCCGCGAGCCGCTGCAATCTTGTCTGGACGAGGCCAGCAACAGCCTTTCCTACCACCTCCAGAAGAGCGATGCCCCTCCAATTGTCACAGCTGGATAGATTTCCTTTTTTTGGTATCGGGACAAGCTGGCAGTCCACCCACTCCTGGGGCACCCGCTCTGCATTCCACACTGTCTGGACAAGGTCTAGCAGTGCCATCATGAGGCCATCCCCACCAGCCTTCAGCAGTTCCTGTAAGATTCCAGAGCCTCCTGCTGCTTTTCCGTTCCGTAGTCGGCGCACAGCTTGCCTAAGCACACACATACACACACACACACACACACACACACACACACATTCACCTATACACAAGCAAAGTCAATACAAACCGCCAGGGTGAGACACAACTACTTCACTACTATACCTACGCCTACACTGGTTAAGCCTGATTCTCACTTCATTTCACGTACGGGAAACGCGTCGCATAGCGAAAAAGTGGACTTGAGTGCAATGATTTTCCCGTACGCGAATCCAAGTGTGGACCAGCCTTCATGCTGTCCTTGCCGCTACCCGGTCCGGTATGAATTGCCTTACGAGGAAGGGGTGGCTGCGTAGCCGCAGCTGCGATGGAGTCACTGATCCCGGGCTGTTGGCGCTGTGTAGCTGTCGGTGGAACATTTCCCGCCGATGGACGTGTACGGTGTTCAGGCACTGCAGTGAAAGAAGAAGAGAACAGCCATCAGCGGATGGCACAAAACGAGTGAATGTTTGAACAGTTTCCAAGGAATTCATTGCATTCCCAACTCATTACAACCACGCGCTCTTCAGCCGAACCATACAGACACCGGCAAGGACACTTCCGTTGAGAGATAATATTGGTCCACGCCTCTAGACAGCCGTTTCGCTCCCTGTCGGAGCTCATCAGTAGAGGATAATAATGATGATAACGGAGGAATGATCATTCTTATACACCAGAAATGGCGCAAGTGCGCGCTTTCCACATATAACAATGGCATATGCAAGCTGCTAAAATGGTAAAGTGTGAGAACAGCGATAAATATTCATAGTACGCGCTCATTGGTGGAGAAACACACCACACAGGCGACGAAAATCTTACGCGGAATACTGATGCCAATGGAAAGTACATGTATGTTGTTTATTATTATGATGTTGCAATGTCCATGTATGCAGGCGAGGCGAGACTCACCGCCGAGATCCCCAATGCGACAGGCTCGGTTGCCATTCAGGATTCACACCGACCTGTCCGCCTGTCAGCAGGATCGACAGCGGGAGGCCCCACTGATGCCGATGACGATACACACCAGGAAACTTGTAGTCGTGAGTGTGATACTAACAGGTCTAGTAGCAACCACTGACAAACGAGAGGCCAGCTGGGGCATTCACTCTAGTCAGGGCTGCTTGGTCGACGCTTCGTATCTGTAGCTCAGCTCAGTTTGATCAAACAAAGATGTTGCAGATGTGTCTTGCTTTTCACCTTCCTTCTTCACCGACTCATCTTGCCATCTCTCCTTCTTTCTTCACCGACTCGTCGTGTCCACTCTGCTCTGCCACTAACGGCGCATTAAAACTTCAGAACTAAATATTGCGACAGAGCTTTCGGCCATACTTTCAATTCATTGCATTCCCAACTCATCACAACCACGCGCTCTTCAGCCGAACCATACAGACACCAGCAAGGACACTTCCGTTGAGAGATAATATTGTTCCACGCCTCTAGACAGCCATTTCGCTCCCTGTCGGAGCTCATCAGTAGAGGATGATAATGATGATAATGGAGGAATGATCATTCGTATACACCAGAAATGGCGCAAGTGCGCGCTTTCCACATATAACAATGGCATATGCAAGCTGCTAAAATGGTAAAGTGTGAGAACAGCGATAAATATTCATAGTACGCGCTCATTGGTGGAGAAACACACCACACAGGCGACGAAAATCTTACGCGGAATACGAATGCCAATGGAAAGTACATGTATGTTGTTTATTATTATTATGATGTTGAAATGTCCATGTATGCAGGCAGAGGCGAGACTCACCGCCGAGATCCCCCAACGCGACAGGCTCTGTTGCCGTTCAGGATTCACACCGACCTGTCTGCCCGCCAACAGGATCGACAGCAGGAGGCCCCACTGAGTCTCGCCTCACCTGCATACATGGACATTGCACAATGTTTCAGGGATTTTCCCCTCATCAAACTGAGCATGGAAGGGTGCTTTGTTGCAATGTTTGACAATTAGAAGGTGTGATGGGCTTCGGATGGCAATCGTGAGTCAAGCAAGTGTCAGGTTTGGCAGGAAGCGGGCGTTCCATGCAGGAACAACCCACTTCATTACAAATACCACCAAAGACAATACTTCTAAGTTTGTTTCGTCATGCAGCTTTGTTGATCAAATACAATTTATTCGTAGTTGCAAGACAGTAGAGTCATATTCGTACTTACTGCTTTGCGTGCATATGGCTGGCAATGTCTGTTGGCACGAACGCAGTGCGATTGATCCGTCCGAAGCTTTTAAGTAGCCACAACGGGTGCCTGCGAATGACGACGTGTGCGTCCTTGATGTGTACATATCTATCGAGTCCAGGCCACGCCCAGCGAGAGGCTGTGAGTTGAGCAGCTGCCGTATGCAAGCGACGTCCGACGGGGCTGTGCCGGAAAGTTCACTACCATCGTAAATTTGAGCACACGCATCGGCTGCTTGCTGTCTCGAGAAAGCAATTGGATGGTATATGTACATGTTGCCATTGCACAATATCGAGAATCCCCTCTCCTCAATGGCTGCACAAACACAACATATTTTACAAGTTTAACTCGGATACTGAGCCAATAAGAAATGTAAAATGGAAGAAAAGCACATGGAAACGAGTTTTGAAGCAATTATCCACGTCAATAACAAGATAATACGCAGTCAGAAACTGCGATAACACAGCGCAAAACTGACAGGCTACTGAGACATTCAACATTCGGATATGTGTTAGATCTAGGTTTCAGGCCGTTGAATGTCTCAGTAACATGTCAGTTTTGGACCCTGTTTTAACACTTTCTGATTGCTTATTATCTTGTTACAGTCGTGGATAGTGGCTTCATAACTCGTTCCCATGTGTTTTTCCTTCCATTTCATATTTTACAAATGGCACAATTAGTGAAGAATACCGCGCATTAAGATCCCCAGTGCAGGCAAACGCCACTATTCTTATGCATTGCCTTTGATTTTTTGTGGTGGACATTTACGACTGCTCATACCTCCCATTTGCAAAGCATTTTATTATAAAGTACAGCAAAAGAAATTTTGATTTCCAGATTTTTGAGTAACACTTAAAACAGGGAGATCATCTCCCCACATGTTCGGCACTTGCACGTTCCAATAGATATAGTACTATTAGGTACCTCCTCCCGTACCTTTTCTAGCTGGCCTGCATGCACTCGGGTACTCACCTTTTGTCTCCTTTTGTTCCGTTGGCCTCGGTAGCTACTTGCGCGCCCATAATTGCCATAGCTACTTGCTGTTCAGACTTGATCTCTTTCTCTCTTTCTCACTCTTTAATGTACAAGTAGTCGTTTCGTTCGTCTGGGTCTCTTGTCTCGGCGTCTATAATAAATGTCGTTCCCACTAACTTGTTCCCGTTGTCCGTTGTAATGTCTGGAAAACAGTCATGTCGTCAGTCGTCCTTTTCGTACTCAATAGTACGATGCACACATACCGACGGCTGCAAAGCACACTAGACATGACTAGATTTGTCATGACGAGGATACCGTATGCGCTCGAATACAAGCCCCCCTTCAAATAGAGCCACCTCTCGAGCCCGTGTCACGTGCGTCAGAGGGAATCGGAATAATGAAGCCCCACCTCGTATAAAGGCCCGGGGCTATAATCGAGTGCGCAATGTCTGCACCATGCAGTACAGTTACGGGTACTTTACCGTACAGCGATAGAGTGTAGTCACTACATGTACTGACTGATCAACATGAATAGTGGACAGGAGACTGCGCTCTTGAACATTATTCTTTAGAACTATCACATGCTGTCACATGTTGCACGTTGATACTATTAGTGTATTGTAGTAGCGAATTGTGTACAGAACTGTCACATGCTGCAGGTGCAGTATTGTCAAGACATGCTAGGTCGCTTGCAACATTGGTGCGGTGTGTATTACTGCTATGGATTTCACGAGTGTGAAATTTATTTGGTAGCCAGTTAGAATTACATCACGAGTGCTTTTTTGTTACGTATACATTTTATGATACAGTGACATGTTCAGGAGCGGAATATGTTGTGGATTGTGCATTATGTAAGTAGAATTGTTGACACACAAATTAGTTGTAATGTACATGTATTTACTTGATACATTGCATTATCGCTATCCGTGGCAACTCCGCTACGATCTACTTTGTGAAACTTACTCTTGCTGACAGGGTGTGCTGTCACCCTGTTGCTCGGTGCAGTCACCCCCTGTTGATTCGGACAGACAATGTTTCACCTCCGTAATCTATTCTACATCCTTTCAACGATCATAACGATCATCTTGCAGTCTTGAGGCATATCCGCACATATCACATACGTGGCCTTAGGGAGCATCTCATAAGTTCGCATTTATTTTGCAAACGTAACGCATTTCGAATAGACTTTACCCCCTACCTCCCCCCCTCTATTCGAAAGTCTTATCGCACATTTTCTGTGTTTATCTACTGTACACGATCCCCCATGCTATGGTATGCTTATGTACATGATTGTTAGGGGTGAAAGTTGGCACTGAGATCCCGAGTTCGAGTACTCTGATTTTCTCCGATCGAATATTCGAGTATTCGAGTATTCTTCATCCCAAGTACAAGAGGCTTCGTAGCTGGCTGAAAAAAAAGAAAAAAAAAGTATTCTTCATCCCCTAAAAATTGCACACCGAGGGCCTTAAAGTCACATGATACAACCCTGATTGAACCGAGTGGCAGTCATTTTTCTCGGGTATATTGGTTGGTGGGTCATTTGGGCTCTCTCTACTCGTGAACAAATGTTCACCACACAGTCTGCACATCAATATCTGCCGACTGCTGCTCTGAAACTGCAGATTTCTGTGGTAAATGCATGTACCATGTATGAACGAGTACTCTGATTTATTCCGAGTACGATTATTTCTGAAAAAACCGAGCGAGTACTCGAGTATTCGGTATAATTGTTTCACCCCTAATGATTGTACATGTACATGGATATGAATGTTTTGCTAGAGCAGTCGTGAATGGCATACAGTAGTACCGCATTTACCGAGTACAAGTAGAATCAATGACATGTACACGCACATAAATATACATGTAGTTCCTCCACAACAACTGTACTGCTGTAAACGCTGGCCAGGTACATGTACAGTAAGTATCGTTTATAAAGTGACCGGATATAATGATATACCGGTTATTGTGATAGAACACGTCAAAATCAAAAACAAATCTGAAAAAATACAGCTAAAATATCACTATATACACTATTATCGGCTATACCGATATATCGCTTATTGTGATGGCCTTCAGGAAGCAAACCATATCAAATGTACAGGAAAATATCGCATATAATGATCAAGAGTGATCTTTCTGCATGCTCTTGTCCGTTTCTGGCTGTGTTGCCTCTCACGATGATGTTGCCAACTCACGTACACAGCCACTCATGTCTATTTCTGGCTCTACGCAACTCGTTGGACACCGAGTAGATCTACGATCTACGTGAGCACGGATCCAGCTCAGGCTTTTTTTGGAGAACACGCTGAAGAAGCAGCCATGCCACATGATGTATCGAAGTTCTAGTACATGTACAGTCTGTACTCGTACTGCACTGCCATGCACTGCTCTGTGTCATGCAACGGTACACAGTCCGCGGAGCATGCATGCACTTTCAGCATGCTTTTTCCAGCGTGTACGCATCATTTCATGTGCAGTCATGTGCCATGTGTCGGTCAAACATGCAAATCGGCTATAGTGATGCACCGGATATAGTGATACATTTTCGAAAATCAAAGGGGCACGTTATATCCGATATTTACTGTACACGGTTCGATCAGGCTGGTGTGACATTTGACACATCTGAGTAGCCTGCATGCATTATATTTGCTTCCTTGTTATATTTACATGTGTTACAGTAGAACTGACAGGGCGTACTGAGACAAGGCCCTTGGATATACTATACAGCAGTCGCGGCTCAAGCTCACTGCCATGCCGCGTGGAGTGGTCTAGTTGGCGGACTCTGACTTGTGCCCACTGTTTCCGCGGTTTTTTTCTCAATATTTCCTTGGCCCACCAACTGAGGGAATTCCCCTTTAACTTAACTTCAGGGCTGTAGCCTAAAACTCACCCGTCCGTCGCTGGCAAATGAATGGTCGCCATGGTTCTCCATTACAGCTAGTAGTGCTAGTGCTGACGGATGCTGCACCATTGGTGGAAGATACTGCTGCCGCTGCACATCTGGTTCCGAATGTACTGAACTGCAACAGCGGCGACCGACTGTTATGGTCGGGCAGCGAGCGGAACGTGTCGTCCAGAGACGCGGTGATACCGATATGTGCCTGGGTGTCACCCAGTGCTGCCACATCAGCACTGCAGTCTGCACCGATCTGGGCCATATCAACCACAGCCAAATGGCCGCCATAGTGCTGGCACTGTTTCTCCGAATTTGTCCATGTCTGCCGAGCACGCGCGTCCACTAATAGATCAATTCCTCCCGAGCAGGACCGCCAGGTTACTGAGGCACAAGGGAAAGAATAGGGGAAAACCAGATTTTATAACTATTAATTTTCTATCAACTTGCCTCAGACAGAACGCACTGGCTCGACGTTGTCGACAGATGCATGACCGTCATTTGATTTTTCGTATGAGCTATATGCGTGCTGTATTATTATTATTATTATGACGACTTTATTCACTCCCAAAGCAGAAAAAGAAAGCTTGAAAGGAGGCATGAAGCACAGCACCGGGATCCATATGACCCAAGGGTGAAGCACCAATCAATGAAGATAAAAGAAAATCCTGAACCAAATTTTGATAAACTTCATGAGAGAAAAATTCAAGTATACCAACTTCGATACTCACATAAAATCACAGTCATGTATAACAGAACTACTCAAGTAGTAAACACCAAGCATGCTGCACATGGGACACTCCAAGCAAGACAAACTCAGACGAGATAAAACGGCATATGCAGAGAAAGACAATACATGACTGGGATTATTATTATTATTATTTTGACTGGTTTGAGGGAAAGAGACAAACGGGAAAAGTCTGAAGAAAAAATTGACTGTCACCACCAGGACTCGAACCAGGGACCCTCGCTTGTAGCCAGCGATGCTCTAACCACTGAGCTATGGTGTATTATTATTATTATTATTATTTAAAAATTCGACGAGGAGACAATAATTTTAATATGGCAATAAGTAGGACGAGCTGAAGCGACATGTGGACTACTTTATTAACAATGTAAGCGATGGAGACGATGCAAGAAACAACCTAAAGGGTAAGGAAAAATACATGTAAGAAGAAAAAGGGCAATGGAAAAAAAAAGATGATTCGAACAAGTTTTCGTACAACACTCTTCAGGAATCACCGTTGTACTAAAGAACAAAATGAGAACAAAGGAAATAATATAGCAATCAAGGTAGGGTGACACGATACAATGACAGCACTAGAATATCGAGGTGCGATTTCTCACAAAAGTGTGCAGAAAACAAGGGTATACAAGTAAGAACTAAGCGTGACAAGTGTGTATCAGCAACAAAAAACAAAAAAGTGAGAACGAATGATAATAATAACAATAATAAACAAGAAGGTGACAAAACACATTTAGGCACAAGTGGCAACAACGTTGCCACACTACACAACAGAACATTATTTGAACAATTTTAGGGTAATAACACTATCTTTCTGGACACACAAATTCGGCTTATGAATGCGCTGACAAACAGCTTCCAAAACTTGTAACTGCAAAAGATAACCATGACGAGCACGGCACAAAACAGAAAAACAGGAATCAGAATAAGTACGACAACAGTCAGTACTAGAAACCAAATGATTGTATACTGAAGACTTGTTATTACGAGACGGACGCACACAATCTCGACTCACGCGCACACCCTCACACTCCCTCTCACCCTCACTCAGCTCACCTTCTCCCTCACTGTCCGAATCAGAACCTGCTCCGTCATCCACCGCGGTTTGACTCTCCTCCTCACTTGCATCGTCCTGCGTCTCACCTTCACCACCCACGCCAACCCTGAATGCCGTTGCCTTCACGTCAGTCGTCGTCCTTTCCGATTGTTTCCTTTGTATTTTTACCGTGAATTCATAGGTCCGGTTGTAATCTGCTGTAGATCTCCGTGGTCTGTCATTTGCTGCTTTGTTTTGTGGATTAGTTGTTGTTGTTGTTGTTGGATGTGAACCTGACTGACGTGAAGGCAACGGCATTCAGGGTTGGCGTGAGTGGTGAAGGTGAGACGCAGGACGATGCAAGTGAGGAGGAGAGTCAAACCGCGGTGGATGACGGAGCAGGTTCTGATTCGGACAGTGAGGGAGAAGGTGAGCTGAGTGAGGGTGAGAGGGAGTGTGAGGGTGTGCGCGTGAGTCGAGATTGTTTGCGTCCGTCTCGTAATAACAAGTCTTCAGTATACAATCATTTGGTTTCTAGTACTGACTGTTGTCGTACTTATTCTGATTCCTGTTTTTCTGTTTTGTGCCGTGCTCGTCATGGTTATCTTTTGCAGTTACAAGTTTTGGAAGCTGTTTGTCAGCGCATTCATAAGCCGAATTTGTGTGTCCAGAAAGATAGTGTTATTACCCTAAAATTGTTCAAATAATGTTCTGTTGTGTAGTGTGGCAACGTTGTTGCCACTTGTGCCTAAATGTGTTTTGTCACCTTCTTGTTTATTATTGTTATTATTATCATTCGTTCTCACTTTTTTGTTTTTTGTTGCTGATACACACTTGTCACGCTTAGTTCTTACTTGTATACCCTTGTTTTCTGCACACTTTTGTGAGAAATCGCACCTCGATATTCTAGTGCTGTCATTGTATCGTGTCACCCTACCTTGATTGCTATATTATTTCCTTTGTTCTCATTTTGTTCTTTAGTACAACGGTGATTCCTGAAGAGTGTTGTACGAAAACTTGTTCGAATCATCTTTTTTTTCCATTGCCCTTTTTCTTCTTACATGTATTTTTCCTTACCCTTTAGGTTGTTTCTTGCATCGTCTCCATCGCTTACATTGTTAATAAAGTAGTCCACATGTCGCTTCAGCTCGTCCTACTTATTGCCATATTAAAATTATTATTATTATTATTATTGTGTGGATTCATAGGAAGTGTGAGTTCTGAAGTCTGAAGAAAATGTTGGGCGGCCTCTGCTGGGATGACGACTACACCATAGCTCAGTGGTTAGAGCATCGCTGGCTACAAGCGAAGGTCCCTGGTTCGAGTCCTGGTGGTGACAGTCAATTTTTTCTTCAGACTTTTCCCGTTTGTCTCTTTCCCTCAAACCAGTTAATATTTTATGACTTGGGGCTCCCCGCGTGCTAGTTTGTACGTGAAGTGTGTGGGTTACAGTGAGGGCTGCGTCCCACCCGCCTGTGTGGATTCATAGGAAGTGTGAGTTCTGAAGTCTGAAGAAAATGTTGGGCGGCCTCTGCTGGGATGACGACTACACCATAGCTCAGTGGTTAGAGCATCGCTGGCTACAAGCGAAGGTCCCTGGTTCGAGTCCTGGTGGTGACAGTCAATTTTTTCTTCAGACTTTTCCCGTTTGTCTCTTTCCCTCAAACCAGTTAATATTTTATGACTTGGGGCTCCCCGCGTGCTAGTTTGTACGTGAAGTGTGTGGGTTACAGTGAGGGCTGCGTCCCACCCGCCTGTGTGGATTCATAGGAAGTGTGAGTTCTGAAGTCTGAAGAAAATGTTGGGCGGCCTCTGCTGGGATGACGACTACACCATAGCTCAGTGGTTAGAGCATCGCTGGCTACAAGCGAAGGTCCCTGGTTCGAGTCCTGGTGGTGACAGTCAATTTTTTCTTCAGACTTTTCCCGTTTGTCTCTTTCCCTCAAACCAGTTATTATTATTATTATTATTATTATTATTATTATTATTATTATTATTACGAAGTAGTGGTTGCGACTTCGGCGATGATTTGTAAGAAAGGTTTGCTCCCCACACAGTCGTGGCAGTCGTGAGTCAGTCAAGTGTCAAGTAAAGTCGGCGGAATAGCGCGAGCTCCGGTGTGGGGAGCAAACCTTTATTATTATTATTATTATTATTATTATTATTATTATTATTATTATTATTATTATTGTAAAATAGAAAAGGACATATGGATACGAGTTTAGAGTAACTCTCCATCACTGTAACATGATACTATATACAGTCAGAAAGTGCAATAACTAGGCACAAAACTGACAGAGTACTGAGACATTCGACGTCCTGACACCTAACTTTAACACATCTCCGTAGCGCTAACCGACAGCCTTCCAACTTGGAAGGTTCAAGGTTATGGAAAAGACCAAAGAGGGGAAGGCAAGCGCAACGAAAACGAGCAAAAGCTACAGTCCCAACGGAACAAAGAATGTCGATTGTTACTGGACGATGACGAGACCAGTACGATATTTGACAAAGCGGTCTAACTACAATTCGAAGCAGCAAAGCAGCACACCACCCAACTTGGGTGGGTCATAAATATCAAAGATAAGTAAAGAAAGGGAAGCTTTGCGAAAACGAATTGTACAAGCCGAAAGCCAAACTCCTACAGTACTCCTCATGCATGACATTGTGATGGACTAGTTGACTACAAAACAAGTTGTTTCACACGACGTACGTTTCGCCGTATGGTTCGTGACGGCTCATCAGGTGTGCAATTTGAAACTCGGATGTTGAGCCATAAATAAATGTAAAATAGAAAAGGACATATGGATACGAGTTTAGAGTAACTCTCCATCACTGTAACATGATACTATATACAGTCAGAAAGTGCAATAACTAGGCACAAAACTGACAGAGTACTGAGACATTCGACGTCCTGACACCTAACTTTAACACATCTCCGTAGCGCTAACCGACAGCCTTCCAACTTGGAAGGTTCAAGGTTATGGAAAAGACCAAAGAGGGGAAGGCAAGCGCAACGAAAACGAGCAAAAGCTACAGTCCCAACGGAACAAAGAATGTCGATTGTTACTGGACGATGACGAGACCAGTACGATATTTGACAAAGCGGTCTAACTACAATTCGAAGCAGCAAAGCAGCACACCACCCAACTTGGGTGGGTCATTAGGTGTCAGGACGTCGAATGTCTCAGTACTCTGTCAGTTTTGTGCCTAGTTATTGCACTTTCTGACTGTATATAGTATCATGTTACAGTGATGGAGAGTTACTCTAAACTCGTATCCATATGTCCTTTTCTATTTTACATTTATTTATGGCTCAACATCCGAGTTTCAAATTGCACACCTGATGAGCCGTCACGAACCATACGGCGAAACGTACGTCGTGTGAAACAACTTGTTTTGTAGTCAACTAGTCCATCACAATGTCATGCATGAGGAGTACTGTAGGAGTTTGGCTTTCGGCTTGTACAATTCGTTTTCGCAAAGCTTCCCTTTCTTTACTTATCTTTGATATTTATGACCCACCCAAGTTGGGTGGTGTGCTGCTTTGCTGCTTCGAATTGTAGTTAGACCGCTTTGTCAAATATCGTACTGGTCTCGTCATCGTCCAGTAACAATCGACATTCTTTGTTCCGTTGGGACTGTAGCTTTTGCTCGTTTTCGTTGCGCTTGCCTTCCCCTCTTTGGTCTTTTCCATAACCTTGAACCTTCCAAGTTGGAAGGCTGTCGGTTAGCGCTACGGAGATGTGTTAAAGTTAGGTGTCAGGACGTCGAATGTCTCAGTACTCTGTCAGTTTTGTGCCTAGTTATTGCACTTTCTGACTGTATATAGTATCATGTTACAGTGATGGAGAGTTACTCTAAACTCGTATCCATATGTCCTTTTCTATTTTACATTTATTTATGGCTCAACATCCGAGTTTCAAATTGCACACCTGATGAGCCGTCACGAACCATACGGCGAAACGTACGTCGTGTGAAACAACTTGTTTTGTAGTCAACTAGTCCATCACAATGTCATGCATGAGGAGTACTGTAGGAGTTTGGCTTTCGGCTTGTACAATTCGTTTTCGCAAAGCTTCCCTTTCTTTACTTATCTTTGATATTTATGACCCACCCAAGTTGGGTGGTGTGCTGCTTTGCTGCTTCGAATTGTAGTTAGACCGCTTTGTCAAATATCGTACTGGTCTCGTCATCGTCCAGTAACAATCGACATTCTTTGTTCCGTTGGGACTGTAGCTTTTGCTCGTTTTCGTTGCGCTTGCCTTCCCCTCTTTGGTCTTTTCCATAACCTTGAACCTTCCAAGTTGGAAGGCTGTCGGTTAGCGCTACGGAGATGTGTTAAAGTTAGGTGTCAGGACGTCGAATGTCTCAGTACTCTGTCAGTTTTGTGCCTAGTTATTGCACTTTCTGACTGTATATAGTATCATGTTACAGTGATGGAGAGTTACTCTAAACTCGTATCCATATGTCCTTTTCTATTTTACATTTATTTATGGCTCAACATCCGAGTTTCAAATTATTATTATTATTATTATTTCTCCTTTATTCACTTCTTTCGAAGGCGATAAGCCAGACCCACCGGGAAATATTTCCATGGGTGGGACAGCAAAAAGAAAGTGAAAAAACAAAAACAAAATAAATAAATAAATAAAACCTAAAAACCAAAGGGACAAGAACTAGTTGAAGGAAGAGGAAGAAAGGAAAGAAACTCAATCCGAACTCCAACATCAAAACAATAATAAAGAATTTGCAGCGACAGGCAAAATACATCAACCAATGAAGGGAGTAGTAACAAAGGAAATATCAGTCTTTATCAGTCGTTATTCAAGTCTCTTAGCTATTGAACATGCAAACGCAGCAGAGGTGCATCTACATGTTAAGGATAGTTCTCAGTATTTTAATCGAACCTTGTATAGCCTCCTGTTGCACAATAGCCAGGTCTCCTCCCTGCACAGTCCGAAGGCATTGAGGAGTCTCCCCCACCAAGCCTCCCAGGGCACCGACAACCACAGGGACCACGTCAACCTGGTTGAGGGACCAAATCCTCGAAATCTCCCGCTTCAAATCATAATATTTCGAGCGCTTTTCAGCCATTTTCTTATTGATGTTGTTCTCACCAGGAACGCTGATGTCTATAATGTAGGCGATGCGCTCCTTGTCATCAACAAGGAGCAGATCGGGCCTGTTTGCTGATAGTTTCAGGTCAGTTGGGACCGAATACTCCCAATAGAGGCGATACTGATTACTCTTGACCAATGCCTTGAGCTGGTGGTCGAATCGTGAAGCACCAGTAGGTAGATCTCGTGCTTTACACATTTCGAAGTGCACATACTTTACTATCCGGTTATGTCGTTCAATGTAACTGGTCCGAGCAAGAACTGGGCAGGCACTGACAATGTGGTCAATTGTTTCTAAGCTGCCCTTGCAAAGCCTGCAATTGGCATCAGTTCGAGGAATTGACTTCATTATGGCGTATTGGTAATTTTTCGTTTTGAGGGATTGGTCTTGTGCTGCCATAATCATGCCTTCAGTTGAAGGTTTCAGTGTCCTTGATTTCAACCACATGAAGGTAAGCTCCTTATCTAGGCGATTCTCCTCCAATCGGCTCCAATATCTCCCATGCAGCGGCATGGTGGAAAGTGTTTTGGATTTTCGCTCAGCGCACGCTTGTTTAATGGTATGCTTATTGGGTAAAGCTGGTCCAGCTGCTGGCAGATCCAAACTCGACAGGAACTTAGCGGCCTTTGCAGTTATTGAGTGGCTTTTTGTTGTAGGTTTTTGTTGATGATACTGATAAAGCAGGCTTATTCTGTCTATTGGGCTGGTACTCATGTAGCGGGCCAGGCCACACATGCTCCGGCCGTGCATATCCTCACAAGAGACCAAGCCCCGGCCTCCATCTCCCCTCTTCATATAGAGCCTGTTGACTGAGGCTTTGGGGTGGTGAAATCCAGACGCAGTCAAGGCTGATCTTGTCACTCGATCTGTGGTCTTGATTTCAGCCTCGGTCCAATTTACGATTCCATAACTATATGTCATAACCGGCAGAGCATACGTATTGATGGCCTTGATCATGTTTCGCGCATTCAATCCACTGTTAAGAAGCAAATACAATCTCTTTTTGTATTCTGCAGTGAGTTGCGTCTTGAGCTTCGGGTGAGGTATCATGGCTGCTTGCACTACTCCAAGGTACTTGTATGTTTCATTGAGTCGTAGCGACTCTGCAATGGTCTCATCGCCAACCTGGATAGAGCATCCTTCATCTGGTTTTCCTCTCCTGACGTGCAGCACGGCACACTTGGCCGGGTTGAGATTCATGCCGATGTCATCACCAACGCCACACACGGTAGACACGAGGGTAGTCACATCCTTTGTAGTTTTCCCATAGAGTTTAATGTCGTCCATGTACCAAGAGTGATTGATAGACAACTCGGCGTCTCTGCAGCTGACTCTGTATCCCAAAGGCAATCGGTTGAGCTCAAAACTGATTGGGTTTAGCGCCAGGCAAAACAGTAACGGGGATAATGTGTCACCTTGAAATATGCCTCTTCTTATTGAAATGTTGCCGGTAGTGACCCTGCATCTTCCCTGGTCGCATATGTGCATTGTCGTTCTCCAGTTCCGCATGCTACGAGCAATAGTTGTGACCAAAGACGGGTGGAATCGATACATCGTCAAAGCATGTAGAATCCATTCATGCGACACACTATCAAATGCCTTTTTGAAGTCCAAGTATGCCATGACAAGATTTCGCCCTTTCGTATGGGCATCCTCCAGAATCATCTTATCCACCATCAGGTGCTCCTTGCAACCAAGACCAGCTGCTGCACAACCGCGCTGCTCCGTTGCAAGTATTTCATGTTGATTGATGTGCTGCCACATAATCTTCGATATTATTATTATTATTATTATTATTCAAACAGTAGTTTGGAGGCGGTGGGAAAACAGTTTCGTAATAAGTATTCGCATGCAACGACGCAAATCCACACAATTCAGTAGACACTTCTTTTCTATCAAACGTTTTCTTTCCCTTCTCTTCAGGATAGTACAGGGAATGTTGGAAATTTGGAAAAACACATAACTATATAGAAAAATAGAGAAAAAGTCAACACTTCAACATAGGCGATAAAATGACTAAAGTGTGAAAAAAACTCGAAAACAAAAGCAGCAAGTTGTAGACAAACACGTTGAACACATCAAGAAGCACTTGTCACACTTTCACGAGGTGTGACACCAAACAACTGCAACGATAACACATTCTCCTTCTGTACACATAGTTCTGGATCTAGTTTACGAATATACAGAGCTTCTAACACAGCAAGATGTAACTTAGACCTTCCACGAGTTAAAACCGAAAAGACATCATCACTATACAACTCACGACAATTAGCACTTCCCGACAAATGACGCTTGATGGACGATGTCCGATCATTTAGCTCTGTCACCTTCGACGTTTGCCGTTGTTCTCTTCCGTTGGGCTTGTTGACACCTCCAACGTCCTTTGAATTCATTGCTCATGACAAGCAGGGTCCCAGGTTCGAGTCCTGGTGGGTCTGGCGTTTTTTTCTCTTTTCAGGCAGTTCACTTCCCTGACTGATCATTTGAAATTGAAGTTCTCCCAAACCTTTCCAAATTTAATCACTTTCTTTCACCTCTGGTAGTTTCCAGAAACTGACCGTGGTTGGTCCCCTGGGGGAGGGAAAAAGACCCAAGTGCCATCAGTATGTGTGGCACGTGTTGTGAATTGCCTTTGGAGTGAAAAACTTGTCAGCGCCTTCTGGGTTCAGCCTGGTCCCATAGCTCAGTGGTTAGAGCATTGCTCATGACAAGCAGGGTCCCAGGTTCGAGTCCTGGTGGGTCTGGCGTTTTTTTCTCTTTTCAGGCAGTTCACTTCCCTGACTGATCATTTGAAATTATTATTATTATTGAAGTCTGAAGAAAACGTTGAACGGTCTCTGCTTGGATGACGACTACACCATAGCTCAGTGGTTAGAGCATCGCTGGCTACAAGCGAGGGTCCCTGGTTCGAGTCCTGGTGGTGACAGTCAATTTTTTCTTCAGACTTTTCCCGTTTGTCTCTTTCCCTCAAAACCAGTTAATATTATTATTATTATTAATTTTTTCTTCAGACTTTTCCCGTTTGTCTCTTTCCCTCAAACCAGTCAGTATTTTACGACTTGGGGCTCCCCGCGTGCTAGTTTGTACGTGAAGTGTGTGGGTTACAGTGAGGGCTGCGTCCCACCCGCCTGTGTGGATTCACAGGAAGTGTGAGTTACGAAGTCTGAAGAAAATGTTGAACGGCCTCTGCTGGGATGACGACTACACCATAGCTCAGTGGTTAGAGCATCGCTGGCTACAAGCGAGGGTCCCTGGTTCGAGTCCTGGTGGTGACAGTCAATTTTTTCTTCAGACTTTTCCCGTTTGTCTCTTTCCCTCAAACCAGTCAGTATTTTACGACTTGGGGCTCCCCGCGTGCTAGTTTGTACGTGAAGTGTGTGGGTTACAGTGAGGGCTGCGTCCCACCCGCCTGTGTGGATTCACAGGAAGTGTGAGTTACGAAGTCTGAAGAAAATGTTGAACGGCCTCTGCTGGGATGACGACTACACCATAGCTCAGTGGTTAGAGCATCGCTGGCTACAAGCGAGGGTCCCTGGTTCGAGTCCTGGTGGTGACAGTCAATTTTTTCTTCAGACTTTTCCCGTTTGTCTCTTTCCCTCAAACCAGTCAGTATTTTACGACTTGGGGCTCCCCGCGTGCTAGTTTGTACGTGAAGTGTGTGGGTTACAGTGAGGGCTGCGTCCCACCCGCCTGTGTGGATTCACAGGAAGTGTGAGTTACGAAGTCTGAAGAAAATGTTGAACGGCCTCTGCTGGGATGACGACTACACCATAGCTCAGTGGTTAGAGCATCGCTGGCTACAAGCGAGGGTCCCTGGTTCGAGTCCTGGTGGTGACAGTCAATTTTTTCTTCAGACTTTTCCCGTTTGTCTCTTTCCCTCAAACCAGTCAGTATTATTATTATTATTATTATTATTATTATTATTGAAGAAAACGTTGAACGGTCTCAGCTTGGATGACGACTACACCATAGCTCAGTGGTTAGAGCATCGCTGGCTACAAGCGAGGGTCCCTGGTTCGAGTCCTGGTGGTGACAGTCAATTTTTTCTTCAGACTTTTCCCGTTTGTCTCTTTCCCTCAAAACCAGTTAATATTTTATGACTTGGGGCTCCCCGCGTGCTAGTTTGTACGTGAAGTGTGTGGGTACAGTGAGGGCTGCGTCCCACCCGCCTGTGTGGATTCACAGGAAGTGTGAGTTACGAAGTCTGAAGAAAACGTTGAACGGTCTCAGCTTGGATGACGACTACACCATAGCTCAGTGGTTAGAGCATCGCTGGCTACAAGCGAGGGTCCCTGGTTCGAGTCCTGGTGGTGACAGTCAATTTTTTCTTCAGACTTTTCCCGTTTGTCTCTTTCCCTCAAAACCAGTTAATATTATTATTATTATTATTATTGTAAAAGAGAAAAGGACATATGGATACGAGTTAAAAGTAACTCTCCATCACTGTAACATGATACTATATACAGTCAGAAAGTGCAATAACTAGGCACAAAACTGACAGTGTACTGAGACATTCGACGTCCCGACACCTAACTTCAACACATCTCCGTAGCGATAACCAACAGCCTTCCAACTTGGAAGGTTCAAGGTTATGGTTCAAGGTTATGGAAAGACCAAAGAGGTTTTGCTCGTTTTCGTTGCGCTTGCCTTCCCCTCTTTGGTCTTTCCATTACCTTGAACCTTCCAAGTTGGAAGGCTGTCGGTTATCGCTACGGAGATGTGTTGAAGTTAGGTGTCAGGACGTCGAATGTCTCAGTACACTGTCAGTTTTGTGCCTAGTTATTGCACTTTCTGACTGTATATAGTATCATGTTACAGTGATGGAGAGTTACTCTTAACTCGTATCCATATGTCCTTTTCTCTTTTACATTTATTTATGGCTCAACATCCGAGTTTCAAATTATTATTATTATTATTACTTGGTCCGCGTCAGCGATATTGTCGCTTATCTTTCAGCTTTGTTTATATGTCGCCATTGCTTACTTGGCAGCCCATTTCATCCCAATTTTGGTTAGCAAGTTAGGTGACTAGTACCTGATAGGTCTAGCTAGAGTTCGAGTGGATTTCGAGAGCGACGGGTGGGTGATTCTGATTGGTACAGTGCCGCATCAAAATAGATTATCTTGTTACGCTGTGCAGGAAAGAGCAGTGCAAGCCACAAGAAAGTAATCGGTTACTCGGAATCAGCTCCATTTTGCTGAACGGCCGAGATCGCTCACCTCAGGGATCGCTCGTCAAGCTGAGATCGCAGCTCCCTTACCTCCAGCTCAACGCTCGGAGTATTCAGCGCGTTGTGGAGATTTGCAAGCACTGTACGCGTCGTCGTCATCGTTCAAAATAAAATCTTGCAAAGAACGGCGTCTGATTCGAACCACACAGGCTGTCGTGCCGCTCACGCGAAGTCCTATAGAGAAGGCAACCGTCACGATCGACTTCTCTTTAGAAAATAGCCAGGCAGCGGAGAGGAAGAGAGATGAGCTTGCAAAAGCAAGAGAGTCGATCCCGAGCAAAATTATTTGTCACCAGCGCCGAGAGCAGCGATGAGGAGGACCGAAAAAATAGGAACCCTTCCTTGGACAATAAATTCCTCACAGCTAGTTGTCATTCTATACCTTACCGTCCATCGTACCAAGTTTTATCACTTCAAGTGCACGCATTCATGTCCAAAGGCTAAGTTCAAATTGTCGAAAGATAAGCGACAATATTGCTGACGCGGACCAAGTATTATCATCTGAATTTCATCCTGCATCTACTGCATGTGTTTTGTTAAAAGGCTACATAGGTTCTACATAGGTTTTGCATGCAGTCGGCCATTGGCACATGTTGGGCATGTATAGATTTGCATGCTACAAAAGATTTGATGTCTGAATTCATACTTGACTTTCCGCTCTTTTATGTTGCTCTCTTGCTGTGATGAGCAACCTCACCAACCCTACAACGTATTATAGACAGGACTGTACATGGGTATTATAGACAGGACTGTACATGGGTATTATAGACAGGACTGTACATGGACAAGTATCATAGGGTTGTTGTACTTGGTCCGTGTCAGCAATATTGTCGCTTAACTTTCGACAATTTGAACTTAGACTTTGGACATGAACGCGTGCACTTGAAGTGATAAAACTTGGTACGATGGACGTTAAGGTATAGAATGACAACTAGCTGCGAGGAATTTATTGTCCAAGGAAGGGTTCCTACTTTTTTCGGTCCTCCTCGTCGCCGCTCTCGTCGCTGGCGACAAATATTTTTGCTCGATATCGACTCTCTTGCTTTTGCAAGCTCATCTCTCTTCCTCTCCGCTGCCTGGCTATTTTCTAAAGAGAAGTCGATCGTGACGGTCGCCTTCTCTATATAGGCCTTCGCGTGGGCAGCACGACAGCCTGTATGGTTCACATCAGACGCCGTTCTTTGCAAGATTTTATTTTGAACGACGACGACGCGTACAGTACTTGCAAATCTCCACGATGCGCTGGATACTCCGAGCGTTGAGCTGGAGGTAAGGGAGCTGCGATCTCAGCTTGATGAGCGATCCCTGAGGTGAGCGATCTCGGCCGTTCAGCAAAATGGAGCTGATTCCGAGTAGCCAATTACTTTCTTGTGGCTTACGCTGCTCTTGCCTGCACGGCGTAAAAAGATAATCTATTTTGATGCGGCGCTGTATCAATCTGAATCGCCCACCTGTCGCTCTTGAAATCCACTCGAACTCTAGCTAGACCTTTCAGGTACTAGCAAACTAACTGGCTAACCAAAATTGGGATGAAACGGGCTGCCAAGTAAGCATTGGCGACATATAAACAAAGCTGAAAGATAAGCGACAATATCGCTGACGCGGACCAAGTAATTATTATTATAGGAATGATTGCTATGTGTGTAAGCTGACACACAATTTGCGTTAATGGCAAATTATGCCAACGTTAGTTGCAAAATGCTCTCAGTTTACCGCATGATCTCAGGCTGACTCTGTCTTCCCTGACGCCAATGACACGAAGGTAGGACTAAAACCACACGTAGGTCCCTTGAATTGCATACGAAGCCCTGGTAAAAGGGACTATTGTCTTCATGTGTATTGGCTGGAAAGACAATCAGCACAGCAGGCCATTGCAGGCTCCACCAGCACCACCTCTCCCCATGCTAGCCCCATGTGCCAGCACAGCAGGCAATTGCAGGCTCCAGCAGCACCACCTCACCCCATGCTAGCCCCATGTGCCTGCCGGCGAAGTTGTGAATCTTGTAAAAAAAATTTAAAAAGGACTTACCCTGCCTTACACATACGACTGGAGATACTTTCTGACATGGGCGCATCTGGACTGTTCCAGTCGCAGCATTCAAGTAGCCACAGCTCCTGACATTGAGCGCTGACACTTCCTGTGTGGATGTGTATATCTCCACAGAAGTCATATTCTGCCGGGCTAGCGGTTCAGAGTTGAGAAGCTGTCGTATACAGCTGATGTCGGACTGGGTCGTATTGGCCAACTGACCGCCGTCATAAAGCCCGTCACAGGTGTCCGCGGCGTGCTGCCTTGAAAACGCAAACACATGATAGATGTACTGTGCGCGATTGCACAAGATTGACATCTTTCGCTGAGATTCGTCTGAGCATCACACACACATACATAGACACAGACCAGCAAGACATGTAGCAAGACATGGGTTGACGACTGCCCAGAGAACACACGAATGGCTCTTTACCCACAGATTTAATTTTACGTAGAAAGATGGTTCGGTGTCTGAGATGAGTGCTAGCCTTTAGTCAAGAAAATCCACTCGATGATGTGTGGTGATGAGTGACTGTGGGATTCGTACTTCAAAGTAATTTTTCAGGAGCTAATTTTGAACTTCTACCGCACACAGCCTCGCCAAATCCTTGGCTACACTGAACAAAAAGCAAACCTCTCCAAATCTCTCCATAAAAACTTAAAAATCTTTCCTTTTCAGTGCTTTTATAAAAAACACCAAAGTCTCCATGTCACTTTTTTTGTTAATTTTTAGCAAATCTTATTCCATCAAGTCCATGAAAACCTTGTATATAACATCCGCAGTCACGCCAATCGCACCTGGTGCATTTGAGTATCCCGGCCCCGGTCAGGTTGCTTCGCCAGAGTGTTCAAGTAGTTTGGAGTTTTTTTGCATTTTGCGACCAACTGCACACCGCTTTGAATTCGAAATTGACTTGTGCTATGTACTAATGATCCTCATAACATGTCTTACTTCCAATCGAAAACACATCCACTCCAAGAACAATCTCTCAGCTGCATTGAACAAATGAAGGATTGGCTAAATACTTCGTCCTTTGGGCATCCTTGGCGGATTGATATGTCTCACTCCATAAGCGCTTTGATTCTTTCGAATCTAGTAGCCTTACGCAACACAGATAGAGTTGGCCATTTTCTGTCTTCCCAGCTTTCGCAATGAATAACTCCATTGAGTCCATTCTAAGAACCGTAGACATGGTGGCTTCCAACTGATTCTTCTATTCTAATCCTGTGAACTTGTTCTCAAACAAATCATCTTCACAGTAGGTTTGAGGGAGTTGAAATGGAAAAATTACGAAGGAAACAAATTGACTGCCACCACCACCAGGACTCAAACCAGGCCAGGAGTGCCCGCTTCTGCCAGCGCAGCCGCCAGTCTGCTAAAAAGCTAGAAACAGTTGTGTTTGTTTTCGCGCTCTAGATTATGTTTGGCTCGCGCTTGACTTTGCTTTCCTTTTCTTTCGTTACGATAGTATGTCGTGTGACTTGCACTCTTCACACATAACAGGACTGCATGCTCGATCACTACCACTTTTAGCGGGACTGAGGGAGTCTTGACGACTTCCACGACTCTCTTTTCACCGCATACGTAGACATGAACTAATACACGAGTCACAGAAAAACCACACGTCTTGATTGTCTTGATTGTCGTAACTTAAAGTTTCATGCCATATAGCAATCTTCAGACAACTGATTATACGTATCGATCAGGAGGACTCCGCTCTTTGTGACATGAACTAATAAAAATTTATTCCCGTAGCTATGCAGAAGACGTTACTTCAGTAACATCTGGCGCTAGCCAGGGTCCACACATCTTTAATTCCCGTAGCTATGCAGAAGACGTTACTTCAGTAACGTCTGGCGCTAGCCAGGGTCCACACAGCTTTAATTTGGTATTTGTTTGTTTGTGTGTTTGTTTGTGTCATGCCTGGCGCTAGCCGTATCTGACGGCAAAAAGCATAGGATGTTATAAATTTTTCAATTCTCCTATTTTTTTGCAGGCATATCCTGGGATTCGAACCCGCACTATCGCCCTACATGGATTCCCCCATACACTTCGCATTCATACCCATTCTTCCAAGTTGCTTCACGTTATTATCTTGTGTTTGAAAGCCCTATTTGAATATTGCGGGCAGCTAGACGGTGTCGTATTACCCTCGATCGTACCTGTCCCATACCTATCCCCTACCGTACCGTGCCATCAAAGACGGCTGGCCACAATGCATATTCAAATAGGGCTTTCAAATGCAAGATCACAATGTGAAACAACTTGGAAGAATTAGTATGTATGCGAAGTGTATCGGGGGATGCATGCAGGGCGCGCGATAGTGCGGGTTCGAATCCCAGGTTTTAAAAAAAGGATTTTTTAAAGAATTTATACCATCCCTACGCTTTTTTTTATCTAGGTCATCAAGGCAAAAAAGCATAGCGTAGGGCCCTGAGCTTCCAAGCTCTCTCGTTTGGTATTTGTGTGTTTGTTTGTTTGTTTGTGTCACGCCTGGCGCTATCCCGTATCTGTCCCGTACCATCAAACACAGCTGGCCACATACAGCTGGCCGCAATATTCAAATAGGGCTTTCAAACGCAAGATCATAGCGTGAAGCAACTTGGAAGAATGGGTATGAATGCGAAGTGTATGGGGGATTGCATGTAGGGCGATAGTGCGGGTTCGAATCCCAGGATATGCCTGAAAAAAAAATAGGAGAATTGAAAATTTTATAACATCCCTATGCTTTTTTTGCCGTCATCAAGGCGGTAGACGGTGTCGTATTACCCTCGATTGTACCTGTCCCGCACCTATCCCGTACCGTACCATCAAAGACGGCTGGCCACAATGCATATTCAAATAGGGCTTTCAAATGCAAGATTATAACGTGAACCAACTTGGAAGAATAATTAGTATGTATGCGAAGTGTATCGGGGGATGCATGCAGGGTGCGCGATAGTGCGGGTTCGAATCCCAGGTTATGTCTTTAAAAAAAGGAATTTTTTTAAAAAATTTATAACATCCCTATGCTTTTTTTTGTCTAGGTCATCAAGGCAAAATAGCATAGCGTAGGGCCCTGAGCTTCCAAGCTCTCTCGTTATAGGCTAGTGCCCTTGTTAGCAATTGAAGTGATCCTCTTGCTTTCTTGTTTCTTCTTCTTCGCCTCTTTTCTTTCTTATGTTACTGCACCAGATCCTTGGCATCTTTCCACGTCGATCAATTTCGGGTACTTGGCCGCTTACTCCGCTGAAACAAGCTGAGTCGACATTTGTGTATACTTTATTCATGCAATGTAAAACGGTGGAGACAATGTGCAATAAAACAATGAAAATCTCCACCGTTTTACATAGCAAGACTAAAGCATACACAAACGTCGATTCAGCTTGTCTTATTGATTGCGGGTATCAAAGTATGAGAAGGAAGGATGAGGGCAAGGCATGCAGCATTCAATGGGCAGTGCAGCGCAAACCAGTGGCCTACAATAACAATAGCAAAATGTACAACCTATGCCTGGCGGAAATATGGCAATCACGCAAACACCCAAGCACCTCTCTCTCTCCCCCCTCTCAACACTGAAGAGGAGTGAACTTGTGTCAAAGTGTCGCTATGAGAATAAGTCACTACAGGTCATCCCTCATTACAACGAGTCCGGTTACTACATGTACATAAACCCCGTTGGTAAATAGAAATCTGAAATCCCCTGGCGAAACGTGGTCTATACAACTGTTACTGTTTACAGGTCCGGTTACAACATAATCCTTTAGTACATAAAATTCGTTATAACGACCCTTTGCCCAGGTCCCTGGAGTGCCAAACCCTCAGTATAAGATAATATTGACCATACAGGACCAAGGCCAAAACACGTAGGATAAAGCAGAAAGAGGAAACGTATTATGTCTATGTATTCGTGAATATGGACGATCCTTTTCATCTAAGGAAGAGTTATGTTGGAGTAACTTGGAGATTTTCAATTATCTTATAACGAGTTGAATCATCGATAATTTATGTTGTATCGAGGGTAGCCCCGGTAAGTACGAAGTAGTGCCTATTTCACCTTTAGCTGCAAGTCCTGCTACAAGATAAGTCTCGTTATAAGAAAACTTTTTCGATGGCCCGGAGATTATCTACTAACGAGGGAGGACCTGTACCTTCGGAACTTCAAATCATCCACAGGCATCACCTAATCAAGTAGCAGACAACCAGCTCCAGTGTGTGTCACTTGAAGTAGTATCTTTCATCACTGCTGTCATTTACACCTTTCAAAGTCATGCCGTGATGCAATCTTTTACAACTGCTGTCATTTACACTTTTGCTTTGTGGTTGTATAAACCAGTATCCAGAGTTTCTCATTACTGTTTTCTGATGACCCATTAAGTAGAAAAAAATATCGATGATATGTACGATCTGTATGTGTTCGTTTCTCGGGGAGGGGAAGGGGGTCGAAAAGAAATTTTTTAATGAATACTGAAGTAGTTTTCGTTTCTAAATAAATATCGGAATTTGCGGATGGCCCCTCAGTGCCTGAAGCTCGGAGTTAAAACACTTTTTTCATCTTCTTGTTATTGTTCTTTACATGTACACTATTAGCATAAAAAATTATAACAGTGCAACCTAGCCACCTTCCCACAACACACGACTACTACACACCTGTTGGTCGTTGGCAAATGAATGGCAGCGCAGAGCCACCATTACAGGCTGCATCGCTGATGGATACTGCACCGCCGGAGGACCTCTCTGCACATCTTGCTCCCATCAAGCGGAACTTCAGTAGTGGCGCGTCACCGTTATAGTCGGAGAGCGCGTTGAACATGTCACGCCTGTGGGAGGTGAAGGCAACGTGTGCCCCGGACTTACTATTTACCTCTTCCACTTCACTCCTGCATGTGGAACCGATGGTGCTTGCGTCAAACACAGCCAAATGCGCACCACATCGCTGGCATTCTTTCTCGGCTTCCGTCCATGTCTTTGGGGAGTTTGTGGCTATGAGGATCTCAATGCCCCCTGAACACGAGCGCCACACGCCATCACCTATGAGCACATGTAGACACAAAAGTTAGCATACACGTGCAAGTAGCTGCTATCCACTCGTAATCCTCGCTCCATAACCAGGACGCTATGGGTTCGAGTCCATCTTCCCAGGGGTTTTTGGTCGTTGGTAAAAAAAACTGGCCAGATGAATTCGATCGCATGAATAAAAATAAGCGCGAGGAGAGGGTGGGGGGGGGGAGGCTACACATCCACTGCACCCTTCACACATTCACTGCACCCTTCACACATCCACTGCACCCTTCACACATCCACTGCACCCTTCACACATCCACTGCACCCTTCACACATCCACTGCACCCTTCACACATCCACTGCACCCTTCACACATTCACTGCACCCTTCACACATTCACTGCACCCTTCACACATCCATTGCACCCTTCACACATCCACTGCACCCTTCACACATCCACTGCACCCTTCACACATCCACTGCACCCTTCACACATCCACTGCACTCTTCACACATCCACTGCACCCTTCACACATCCACTGCACCCTTCACACATCCACTGCACCCTTCACACATCCACTGCACCCTTCACACATTCACTGCACCCTTCACACATTCACTGCACCCTTCACACATCCACTGCACCCTTCACACATTCACTGCACCCTTCACACATTCACTGCACCCTTCACACATCCACTGCACCCTTCACACATCCACTGCACCCTTCACACATTCACTGCACCCTTCACACATCCACTGCACCCTTCACACATCCACTGCACCCTTCACACATCCACTGCACCCTTCACACATCCACTGCACCCTTCACACATCCACTGCACCCTTCACACATCCACTGCACCCTTCACACATTCACGTGTACATGCACAAGTACACGCACACGAAAAGGCATACTCACGCACAAGCGCCCTCATAATAAAAATATTTTCTACACACGCTATTCTGGGCACTTCTGAGGTGATACTTGATTTCGGTGAAGTCGAATTCGTCTGGCCAGAACTGTCATTAAGTTAATATTATCTATCAGGCTTGTAAAGTGAAGAAGATGATGCTCCGACTTTGGCGTATGCGGATAATGCCGGCAGACAAATTGGCAGAATTTGGTACTTTTTCTGGTAAGTTTCATGCATGTTTGGTATGTGGATGAAGAAAATTTAATGGAGCAGAATTCGAGGAATTGCCCGCCATAAGGCTTGTATGGTTCTGCCAATTTCACTGCTTTTCGAGCAGAATCTGCCACCGTTTCGAGCATTATCCGCACACCCCTAATGCTGCGACTTTGGCGATAATTGGGGAATTGTGTGTTGCCCCCCACGTGGGAGCTTGTGCTATTCCTGCCGAGTGAGGATTCACTCACTTGAATTCAAGTGAGAATTCAAGTCGGCAGGAATAGTGCAAGCTCCCATGTAGGCTTTTAATTAAACGACGAATAACTTTTAAAATGGATGTGGAGACTATAATGCAACGTCATAGAGAAATGGTGCGAATGATCATGCCTTGTGGTTTGATGTAGAAAACTAATGGTTGGTAGTAGCAATGTACGAGCGGGTTCTGGGCCAGGGGGCGCCCGGGTCCCAAAAAATGGGGTATTATTGAAAAATGGGGTACTAATAGTACCCCATTTTTGCGGTGAAAATTATTTTTGGCCCGGTTTTTTTGCGGATAAAAATATGTGCCAGGGGGTGCCCCTACCTCAAAAAAATGGGGTATTATTGAAAATATGTGTTGTGCACATGTGGGTTTGAATCTTACTTTTTTGGGCCACCTTGCCCCGGATGGGAGTGGGTATAAAAAGTAGAATGTTGAATATGGTGTTTATCATGAAGTTTTTTCCGTGACCTACCCCACCTCCCCATGCAATTTTTCAAAAATGGTCCTGCTCGCACACACGTCAGAAAGGTCAGTTCTTGATAGATACGATACATGTCATTACAAAGAATAATGGAACGAACAGTGAATATCGCAATGGAGTGGAGGAGAAAGGTAGTACAATTCAGTTCTTGTTGTCCTGATTTCATCAAGCTGGTATTGGATGAGAGACCACAAAGTTTACTCTTCGAATACGTGTGAGGATGGATTCACCCATGATCTCTTCCGTGACACGCAGTACGAGGTGGAGTTGTCGGACGCTCTGATGTGCACCAATGGTTCCACCCAGTCAGCAATGGAACTGTCAGTCGACGACCTCCTTTGCACTGCCATCGTGTCAACAGTCGACTCGGGTAATTTGGAGATGAATCCATCGTCGATGTCGATCGTACCAACTCGCACACGAATCCGCGTTACTCTTGTTGCAACGGCACGGAGTTGAACGGCCTTGGTACTACGTCGTACACGCACACGATCAACTCGAGAGACTTCATTTTTCGTTCACCTCCTTGACAAGTTGCATTACGTCGCTGGAATCCAAATAGGTTGCATCAGCGAAGAGGTCGATGATGTGTTGAGAGCACGGTTCGTCACGCATGTCACTAAGCTTGTAGAATGAGTGTCTACCATCAGTCCACCTTCGCAGTATGTCACCATCATCAGTCTCACTAATAGTTCCGTAGTCCTCCACACCACCGATGACGATTTTAGGAAGGTGCTGTTTCCTATTCTTCACATTCAAGATCAGACTGGTGACCCTGCAGATAATATACTCAGCAGCAGTGAGTGGTGACATATCGAATCTTCTGGGATGTGCTATCATCGGGTCAAGATCCCTGGTTGTCTTGCTAGCACTGAGGCGACGGATTGAGAACTCTTCATTATCGCATGAAAATAAATACCATTTCTCTGCTCTGCACGTCTCAGAAAATGTCCACGCCATTTTAGCTTCTTCACACTGCAAGAAGGAGTCGATAATGAAACTGCAGGTTGAGACTACTTCACCTCGAGGTCAAAGTTCACGCCGCGATGACCTTTGTAAACAAGGCTACGTCTAGACGTCTCAAACAAGACCAAGGGGTCACGCCACGGGGAGGTGACGACCTTGGAGAACACGATGTGTTTCGAAAGCGGAAAGACGCCCCCGTCATGGTGAGTCTTTTTTGTTCGGGTTTGGAATCTTTCGACTATGATATCAGATTGAGATGTGAATGCCTTTCTTCTATTGAAATGTCGATGAGACGGAGGATTTTTCTAGCTTTCTGCTCATATAATTCTTACTCTCATAGTACTTGATTTTCATATATTTTCAGGGGTGGAAATACGTAAGGCACACGGACCATGGATGCGCACATCATGGAGTGTGCATTGACGTCACAGTGGATTGTAGGATGCATCATGTACCACACAAACACACACACACACATGCACATAATATACATACACTGTGCAATGACATCACAGCGAACTGCACGATCGGTGGATGCTATACATATACGGAATTCCGTGGTCTCTTCTCATACAGAGATGGTAGAGAGGAATTCAAAAGGAATCTTGGAAAGAGGACTCAACTGTCAATAGAGCGATATTCCCCGCTCGGAGCACGAATATTCCCCGGGTCTTGCGACAGAGTAAATAAGGGAGATGTTAGTGCTGATCACGCTCTATTTGGGATAGTACATGGGATAAATGGATTATACCATTCGTACTCTGTGCATACCGTACCCATTATATTTTCAATCGTGCTGACGCACTCATGAAAATATCTAGCGGTGTACCCCTCGTACCAAGAGTACATGTACTCTTGCTCGTACTCGTGGGATAATCGATACATGTCTTAGTGCTGATCGCGCTCTATTTGGAATAGTACATGGGATAACTGGATTATACCATTCGTACTCTGTACATACCGTATCCCTTATATTTTTCGTCGTGCTAACGCACTCGTGAAAGTGTCCAGCAGTATACCCCTCATACTCATGCGATAATTCTCATGAACGCCATCAGCTTGTACATAGCACTCAATCATTTATTTTTTATTTTTCAATATGAATGACATTGTGAATCATGACCGAAGACTGTTCACATCCTTCTTTGTGAGCCAGGTATTGAATTTATTATCTGTGTAGCCTTTCCATTGCACAAGACGTTGATCCTTGTTGTATTTTAACACCTTGTCGAATCTCAAACCGGTCTCTCTGGCGTGTTGCAGTTCTGCTTCGTAAAACGATCCGATGATGTGTTCTCCCATCAGATCACGAATCCTGTAGGTGTGTGGTGATGTTGATAGGATTTCATCCACCTCGAATACTTCCTCCGTCCAGTTCGCAGTGTAGCCCTTCTCGAAATGACGCTTAGATACGGTTAGGCGCACCTCGTCACCCACTTTGAACTTGGGTTTTGACTGCAGGGGGTCTTGTTGATCTGCATCTTTTGGTATTCTACCGTTCGATGCTTCGTGAGGTGTCATCCCAATGCTTCTATGCTTTGACTGGTTGTAGCGGTCTAGTAGATGAGGTAGGACATTGAGGTACGTGTTCGTGGATTTCTCTGTAAAGTGACGCCACATTCTTGCCTTCAACGTTCTATTGAAGCGCTCGACCACCACCGCTTTACCCTCGTTATGGGTGCTGTACATGATGACGTTGTGTTGTGATAACCATCGTTTCATGGGGGCATTGTAGAATTCCTTGCCTTCGTCTACCCAGAGTTTTAGCGGTGTCCTTCCGGATGTACTGACAATCTTATCGAACGCATCTCTCACGGCGGTACCCGTCTTCGATTTCAAAGGCATTGCCCAGGCATAGCGGCTGTATAAGTCGATGACTGTTAGCAGGAATTTGATGTTCTTATTGCTTCGGGCAAACCGTTGCATATCCACGAGATCTGCACTCCATATATGGTCAATTGCTCTGCTCTTCACCTTGCGTCTTTTGAAATGCACTCGTCTGGGCTTGTGCAATTCGTTAGCCAGTTTCGTATGGAACTGTGAGGGTTCTGTCTTCTTCTTCCGTCTTCCATCCTGAATTGCCTTTTGCACTTTGTTGTCCCAAAAGGCTCCAGCACCTTCCAGGGCACCTGAACTGAGAACCAGTTGATCGTTTTCCAGCTTTTCGTCATCATCAAAGACTCTTCGGAAAATTCGAAGTGCTTCATCCAGACCATATTTGGAAAATAGCTTTCCCATCAATATGGCATACCATCCACATACTGCTGTGCTTCTGTCTTGAACGGCTTGGGTGTTGGTGATGATCTTACAGTCTGCGTAGGCTTCTTTAAAGAAATCGCACAGTGCAGGTTCAGTGTAATCTTGCTCCATAGTGTATAGACTGCGTCCGAAACTGTCAAAAACCAGGATCACGTTTTGCTCACGACACACGGTCAACCAATGATGTCCGCCTTCCGTTGCATCGTACACCGGTAGAACGTTGTCGGTGTTGACGATACAAAAGTCTCCATTGTTCAAGGGTGGCAAGAGGTCGTAACTCGTGCAGCCCACGAACCCTCCGACACCATTCAATCTTCCTTTGATATCGGCACTGCTGAGAGGATAGTCCATTCTTGATCATAGCCTGAAAATATTTGGCACGTGATCACATGGAGCGTCCGCTCAGGATATCCTTGATGATACGAGTGATCCTGCTTTTGTCCTTCAGCACCTGTTGAATGAATGATGCATCGTCCACCATCACCTTTTGTGCTCTGATCATGAAATGCTCGGGATGGATCAATTTTGCTTCTGTTGTTCTACCATAGGTGGAAGTCATATCGTTGAGATCTTGAAACTTGAGCTGTGATCCCGGTATAGCTATCACAAGGGTGGTTAGTTCCTGAATCTTTCGTTCTGATCGAAGGAACCCATCGACGTGTTTGTTGATTCCCATGGCACCTGCTATGGCTGCAAACGGGTACCTGGACATGTAGATGCGATTCGTCTCGTTGACCAGAGTAGTGTAGTCGTTCATCGTCTGCGTCTTCAGGGCATCCGCAGCCGCTTCCACCCGACTCCTGAACCTCAGTCGATCTTCATCGTAGAGTTGCAGCAGTTGTGATCGGCTTGTGAAATAGTTGCTCTTCAAAAAGGTTACCGGTATATTTGTATGCCGGAGGAAACTGTCCAGGATTTGCAGGATCCATCGATCAAATTCATGATCTTGTAGTAGATTGAAAGGCACCGATGTTAAAGGTGCCTTTCTCTTCTTCCTGACATCTGAAACGGAATCGCGAACTTGATCGGTAGTGGAATCATAGTTGAGTATGTTGGATGCAATCACATTTCTCACAGACGGGTAACTGATGTGATCGGGATTGTTTTTGAAGTGGGTGTCATATAGACGCTTTACTCGCGGATCGGCTTGCAGTTCCAACAGGGTGGAGGTGCTCAAACTGTGATCTGGTACTTGGGAAAGAACTTTCTTAACGCTTTTCAAGTATGCATTGTAGTTATTACCTCCTTTTTGCCGCATGAGTGGTGGTATACCGAGAACTTCCCACGAATTTGCTCTCTTCTTAATGATGTGTTGAGGATGTTTCGTCATAAACTGCAAGGTTTGCAACCTTTTACGCTTGGGTATCGAGAAGGATCCCTTTCTGAGTCCCACTCTTTGTATACTACTCGGTAGCCCATTTGAGAATTTCACCGTAAGATGCTCCATTCTTATTCATGATTGGAATTTTTTTCAACGTTGCGGCTAACTTTTCGGCTAACTTTTCGGCTAACTTTTCGGCTAACTTTTCGGCTAACTTTTCGGCTAACTTTTCGGCTAACTTTTCGGCTAACTTTTCGGCTAACTTTTCGGTTAACTCTTCGACTAATATCGTACACACACACACACACACACACACACATCAACGAGGTTTTTATTCAAAAGTCACCTTTAATGCAGTGTCTTCGCAATACGTGTAGTACTGATTAGAAGAGCAATCAATGGTTAGGATAGGTCTGCGACACACCGCCAATAACTTCTCATACAATCTAAAGATAATGGATGACTTCGTGCACAGACCACCAAACAGAGTATTGAGATAACGCTTGATATTGCTTTTATCAGTGAAGCGAAATAGATACATAAAGTTTGCATTGATCTTCATGTCCTTAATGTTATCAAAGCTCTGAGAGAGAAAGAACACGTTCAACTTATGATGATGACTGTACATGGTGAAGAACTTGTAGAGACACTCTCTTTGACTGCCGTGCTTCAAACCCATCACTCTGATGTCATCAATGATCACATAGGTGTTAGGCTGGAGATCCATGTCTTCGATACACTCGGGCATGGTGCTGTAATGCTTGAAGGATTTGAGGCTTGGGAGACGATACTGATCGGCCGGCGTGTTGGAGATGACAACTATACGCTCAGGTTGCACACGTTTCAGGAGCTTGATGAGAAAGTAGGATTTACCCATGTTGCTCTGTCCCAGAAACAATACGTTTTGACCCCAGGATTTCAGAGCAGGAATGATTTCCGTGAACCAATCCTTAGACTCGAACTGAAGACCAGGAATGTGCAGCCCGTGTCGAGCAGTGGCCGTGGTCGGAACATCGTCGTTCCTTACGGGACTAGTCTTTTTCTTCCTCCCGATTTCCTGTCCAAGGAGCGAGATAAAGTCCATGATCAGATGTTGTAGGATGGACCGATGTGAGCGGAACTCATAGAAGACGGTCCTGCACTGTTAATGTTCTGTCGAATTTTTTGAGCAAATGGAGTTTCAGGACGGGTTAGGGATCTACGAGGTGCAGACAGGAACGATGAAGCTTCGTCGAGGGCACGATGTCCTAGTTTTTTGAACAAGGCCCTTCCTTGTTTCTTTATTCCTCGTGCCCTGCGGCCTTTGGAGCGAACTTGACGAGCTGGTTTCTTGGTTTTTCGAGATGCTCGTTGACGAATCTTCTTCGGTGCATGCCGACGACGACGACTTTTAGTGCGCTTCATGGCACCTGCTGAGCTTCCCTTCCTTACTCCTCTGCCGAATATTTTATCCATTACGTTGTCACCCAGTGATGCCATGGTACCCATGGCCAAGGGAGCAGCCAGATTCGTCAGGAGTGGTATGGCCTTGGCGGCTAATCCTGGTGGAATGGCTAGACCTCCTCGGTGCATGGCAGGGTTGTAAGCTGTTTTCATTTGCGTTTCCACAATGTCTCCGGACTCTCCTCTCCCCAAAAGCATGGGAAGAAGTGTCATTCCTGCCATGGCAGCCAGGGGTCCAAGTCCACCGCGTTGCATTGCATCTTGTTTTGTCGTGGGTTCCGCCATCTGCTTTTCCATCTCATCCGGTCCAGCACCGATTAGGTTTTTCCAGAAGCTCTTTTTCCAGAAGAATCCACCGTGTTGTCGACTCGATGTTTTCAAATCACCACCGTAGACACGATGTCTGGTCTCCAGGTCCCCACCTTCCATGATGCCCTTTTACTACTAGGTCGGAATTAATTCATACAACTTCGGCTTTGATACCTTCATCTTTGCTCATGGTGTACAAGTACTTGTCCATGCAGAGAAGGTTGACTTTGATCGAGGCGCCATTTTCGCTAGGTCTCCTCACGGGGGCGTTTGTCACGTCGCTAAATTGATAGTCGATGGACAGATTTCCTCTCGATCTTGGATTGTCTGTGGTCCGATCCAGATTCAAGTTGATAGGCACCATAAAGTAGTGATTGCAGTAATCTGCAGCGGTGATGGGGATTTGCGTTCCATACGTCTTGCCGAAAAAGTCTTGAACCAGATTGTAGCCACGCAGGTAGGAGGATTTGTTGTAATCGTAGAAGTATTGCCCTTCAGTATTACGACTCACATCCCACTGGAACTTGAGCGGGTTGTCAAAGAGCGTCTGGTCGTTGACAGTGACACGAAGTTGACTGAGATTTGCATGAATCATGGCCAGTCTGTTCGAAGAATGCGATGCTTGACCTCCAGCCAATGCTGGCTGTGTACCATGAGTCAAATCTGTGAAGAACAGGATCATCCTGCGTGGAATGTCCGCATTGTGAAGCAGTTCCAGTGTACCAGCATCATCTGAAATGCTCTTTTGTATGAGACGAGGGCACCACGTGTGGAAATAGAGTTGTTTGGGAAGGCGTACACGATCGGTGAGATTGGGTTCCATGCGATAGGTAGTGTACACAAAGTCCAATTGGAGTAGATCGATCTCAATATCACCGACGCTCAGAGCACTGTTGGCACCACCGCCTTGATCGCTAAGCATGATGTATCTGGAAAGCTCGGATTGTGGCAGATCAAAGCGAAGCTTCACCTGTGTACCCGGGGGTAACCAAGCATCGTCCTGATTGAAAAACGGTAGGAAGGGTCTCAGCTTGTACTGAAACCGTCCAACAGCTGCACGAAGTGCATTTTCCTGAACCGTGTTGGAGAAGCCTTCGTTGGTGACAAGCTCGACGGTGGGTGCACGCCTGAGTGTGAAATCATCGACGAAATCCGGTGCTTGTGCTGCATTAGCGTTTGCAGCGTTTGTTTCGAAGGCATAGCCATGCTTACGCTTCACACCAAGTTGATAGGGCGATAAATCCACACCTCTCAATGCTCTTTGCGGATCCAGTTTCTGTAGACCGTAGAGATCCGAGTCCACGTACTGAAGGCGTTCGCTGCTGCTTTCCATTAGACTGAGGATATGCTGAACCATTTGCATGTCGGCAACTTTACTCGATTGCGTGACCTCTGTTCCGTTGATCTCCACTCGAATGTTCTTGAACCATGAAAAGGCTGGTGACGTGGTGCACACCCATCGCGTGTAGTCTCCAGGCTGGTTATTGAGATTGTTTTTGACACTATAGCGCATTTTCACGATGAAATAGCTCTCCCCCAGAGCAATGAAATTCGGCGACGAGATGTCTAGTTCATTGTTCAGGGATGGTGGTGATCGATCTGCTGTGGAAAAGAGTCGTACTCCGCGTCTACCCTCAAGCAACGAGAGTTTCTTCTCCGTCCTGTCGAGGATGTTCTTCTGAACGATCTTCGTGTTGGTCAGGAGTCCCGTGAAGGACTCCGGAGCTTGTGGTGAGTATATCTCCTGTGCCATTCTTGCGAGTCACATTATAATAGGGGTGAATTTTTTTCAAAGATCCAATATCCAGTGTCTTGCGAAAGTCGTTCATCATCGATATCAATCGTTGATGCTCCTCGTTAGTGAGCTTCCCATCTTCAAGAGTAATGCCCAATTCCAACATGAACGAGTCTTCAGCTCTCTCCATCTGCTGCAGTTGTTCAATACACTTGACAAGCTGACGTTTGGTGTCGAGAACGTGTTTACCAATGCATGCCATGATCACACCGATAATCGTGCTACTGATGGCGATGATTCGAATGCGATATTCTCCAGATACAACACCACTCCCTTGAAGGATATTGAGAATGGTTTGAATGAGTATGAGAAAGGACAAGATTGCAGTGTTGTAAATTACGTACTTCTCCCGGCAACGCACCTTTTCGCTCTCCAATTTCTTTCGTTTTGCTATATCCTCCACCATGTCACGCACGTGACGGACACGAACATCTGGAAGATCCATCTAAGTAGTTGTGTTGGTGATCCGAAGATCAAGGTAGATGGGATATCCGGAAGTAATGTGTTCACCGGTGTTGAATTTCAACCAGAACGAAATGCTAGTCACGTTTTCGTGTGGAAGCAGCAGTCGTTTGTCTTCTTTCCCGAACACGTAGTTATTCAAACCGTTGAGGGTTTGAATAAGAAAAGTCTTCAGCACCCTCGAATCAGTATTGTCTTCGTACTCCACAGCAGGTCCAATGAGGTCGGTGTAGAGCAGGACAAGTCTTCTGCCTTTTGTCAGATCCACAGCGAACGGGAACGTGTGAGATCCCTCGATCGTGTATGGCTTGAGAATAGTGCCCACACCCAGCACCAATGCGGGTGAGTCCTTCTTCAACAAGCACCGTTTATTCCTGGGTACCGAGACACTTATGCGGCTGGTGTGACGAGAGTAGGAAAACACAATGTCTCCGTGTCCTGCTCGTTTCAGAGTGGCATTGATAATAGACGCCAAATCGTCTACATCGCTGTATGTTCCCGTCTTGATGGAAAGTCTATCCTCTTCTTCTTCTTCTTCTTCTACACCATGTACCACATAGAGTTTGTTCGTTGCCTCGTCTATGTTCTCAAAGTGTACTTCAAACTGAGCCGATTCAACATGCAGGACTTTATCACGCGTATCGAGCTCCTTCACATTTAGAGTAAAGTTCGGTTTGTGCAATCCCCTGCTCACGCCCGACGTGTTGTTCGCCACTGTCAATATCACAGACATTCTGGTGTTGTGATGACACTCACTATAGATAGGTTTTATTTTTCATTTTCATCTCAAGAATGTAGTGTAGCATGTGTGCTATATATTATGTACAATCAAAGTAGCACTTTCATATATCATAGTGTGCCATGAGTTCTGTGTGGATGCGCTGGATTGTGTGAGAAGATAAACTCTCTGCAAAGTGCAAATGACAGAACAACTTTGATGAAGTGCCGTTGAAGAATTGAGTACCACCAATGCTATAATTGCAATCTTCGATTCCATTGGTCCTGGAAAATGGGACAGTGTCTAAGTTGGAATGTATCAAAATGGAGTTTACGTATAGAGTGAATAGGCCTTCTGAATTCCGAGCGTAACTTATGACACACTTTGTACCCAAGAGATCCGTCATACTCGACACAGGTTTATCCAAAGCCGCCGATAATTGGCTGACTACAGACGAAACGGGTATGTTGAATGATGAATGGCCGGGACGCGTGAAGTAGTTGCCACTTATGTGGGTGGCAGTGAACAACACGTACAAACTATCCAAGCTGAAATTTCCGACAGTATCGATATCGAATGCCTTCAATGACATGTTTCTAGGCTCAGGTGCGTCCACTTGAATTACTTGGAACATTGCAAAAGACATGTTGTCGTGAAACAGATTGACGAATCGTTCTCTAATGGAAACTTGGCTGGGTTGTGTAATGTTGAGGTAGAAGTGATCGTCTCGGAACATGTCGATGCTGTTCACGTTGATTCTCTTGTCCTTCATGTCAACGAGATTTATCCCTCTGTATCTGTTTCTGCTCACCCTGGTGACGGATTCAAATCTGCTAGGATGAGAGTATATGTAGAGGTAGGCGTTTCTCCGAATGAGAGGTAGTAGATGAAACGGATCGGATAGGTTCTGATTTGATTGCGGACCCATGGGGCCTCTGGTTCCTTGAGGACCTATGGGGCCGATGATTCCTTGGAGACCCACGGGACCTCTGTTTCCTGGAGGACCGGTTGGACCGATGGTTCCTTGGGGACCCATGGGACCTGTGGTTCCTTGATCACCTTGCACACCACGTTCACCTTGTGGGCCGTCTTGCCCATCTTCTCCTCTAGGTCCAATCTCACCTTCAGGCCCGACCAATCCACGTTCTCCACGTGGTCCAACTTCACCTCTGGGACCTTCTGGACCAGGTATTCCTTGATCACCTTTTTGACCGCGTTCACCACCTTGCCCATCAGCTCCTCTAGGTCCAGTCTCACCTTCAGGACCGATCAATCCACGTTCTCCACGTGGACCAGCTTCACCTCTTGATCCATGAAGCCGACCAAACGCCTTCCATTTCGAGCTGAATTTCTTGTACACGATGAGCGTGGTTGCATCGAGATAGAAGTCACCATTTCTCCCTACAGAGTTCAGTGGCATGACACCTCCGCTAAGCCATCCCAATCCCCGATCACCACGAGGTCCTTTCATCTTGCGCACAGTGTCCATACCAGTTTGCAATCTCGATGATGCTTGTTGGATTTCATTCTTGACCCAACCGGCAGGGACAGCACATGTCAAAGAACTATCATCGTACGCCAAATTACAGATGGAATGCTCGTTCATGTTGAGGTTAGCATCCATGGACACGGATCCATCTGTTTTCACGTGCAGCTCATCGGCTGCTATGGCTTGATCTGTGTAGCGCGTAGATCTGTTTTCCACATCTTCCACTTTGCTCTCATCGGCTTTCACCTCTTTCAGTTTCTCCACATCATGAACCAAGGTGTTTTCGGTGTCATCGTTCCCCACAACTGATTGTATTTCGGTAATATCATTCCGCATGCTTTGCATGTGCTTGAGGGAAGTCTCCTCCCCATCACTCCTATGGAAATGCGTAGCCCAGTACGCCATCTTCACACACACACACACACACACACACACACACTGTTCTAATTATGATAGGAAATATTTTCTTTCTCAAATAAATTTTTATGATGCTCATAAGAACAGGTAAACAACAGGTAATGCACAACAAACAAGAGCCACAGTCATCGTGTTGATGAGTCGACCGTTCATCCTCCTCCTCGATTGTTCATGAATGTGTTTCATGAGGAAATCTCGTGCTAACAACACCTTCGCACGATCGCCTTTCCGTGCCAGCATGTCCAACAGAGTGACTGAATATGCCAAGGTCATCTCCAGGGCAATGACGTCGTTTGACGCATGACTCCATAAACCTTCCATGATGCCGCATATGCAACTTTCAAGTCGTTCAGCTTGTTCACGATCACCATCACCAACAGTAAAGCTCGCAGCATACCTGAGAATGTCAGGTCTCTTCATAGCGACATGTTTAGCAGATGTCCACACGTGAAACAATGTCGAATCACGAACGAACAAATGGTCAATGGCAAAGGCATGACGAGTCTCCGAGCATTCACCTTCATCCTTTGCGTATGTTGCAAGAACATGGTCAGCAACTCGTACTAGCAGATGACACACCTGACATTCGTGAGTCTTGTGATCAGCCGATCCGTTAAGACTCTTTGCAACGTGAAACCATCTCTCGTAAAGGGAATTCATTTCCTAGAATGTGAAGACACGAGGCAACTGATCAATACTGTATCGGGTGAAGGAATGACTCGACTGCATGTCAAGCATGCATATTTATACAAGTCAGAATGGGGTGGGTTGAAAATGCAAAGTTGACAACCAATCACCATCAAGCCCGCCAAAAACAGATGATGTAACCTTGACATGATTGATCTTGTCATGAATGACGCATTCATTGATGGTGTTCACATGAGATCACCCTGGCTCATCTTTCCCAATTCCATTCTTTTCACATCCTGCAACCCATTCTCCACTAGTAGTAGCAGTGGGGATACTAGAGTCCGAAGAGGCAAGGCAGCACTCTTCCGTGGACGGACTACTCGACACAACACCACCCATACTTGTTCTTTAGAAGTTTTTTTTTTTTTTTTTTTTTAATGAGTATCAGGAGGTATTGACGTAGAAAGTAGTATAGGATAGTATAGGATAGAATAAGAATGAATGATCAGCTGTGTGATAAAGAAGGCAGTTCATTAAAGACTTATTGGAAGGTCTCTACCAGCTGATCGTCTTGTTGGACGACGACACTGCATAATGATGTGAAGCTCTCAGTCAGCTGTTTCAGCTCCGTGATAGAAAGTGCCATGTGTGCGTCCAGAGCACGATGAAAACATCTGGGTTCCACGTTGATGCAGATGATTGGAGCAACAGCAAGACGTACCTTCATCACTTGCTCGTCAGTGTCTAGGGAGACTGCCCCGGGGTAGATGAATACATCTTGTTCCACATCCAGTTCAAACGAGCTGGTCGGGACTAGCTTGTTTTCACCGTTGATGTACACCCGACATTGACCGTCGGACAAACGTGATGTATAGAAGTTGGTTATGATCTTCTCCACACGTCCACTTCGGAGAGTGTCACGGAGCGATGGACAAGTCTTGATCAAGTTCGTAATGATGAACTCAGTGGACTCGTTCAGTTCGATGTAAACTTGTCCTTGAGCATCTTTGCGAGCTGTTGCCGTACTACCACAGGCTGGCAGAGCTCCCGAAGGGAAGTACATCTTATATCCAGGCTTGTAGAAGGATTTACCAGATAACTTGTAGGGCAGCTGCATGTCCTCCTGAAACCCATCCACCACAATCTCTTTGTGGAGCTTGGTAGGAGCAGGTGATGCATAGTGACGCTTAGCCGGTACTGGCTTCGAAGAGAGCACAACTCGAGGAGGGTCAGCAGGAAGAGCGGAATTCTTCTTCATCCTTCGCTCGTATAGGGAAGCCATCTTCTAGGAAGTGAAGTCAGGACAACTCGTCAGCACTGTATTCGATGAACGAATGACTCAACTGCAGACAATCATTCGTATTTATACGAGCCAGAGAGGTATGTGGATTGAAATGAGAAGATATGTGTCAACCAATCAAGCCCGCCAAAAACATTTCACCAATCAGCATCAAGCCCGCCAAAAACATTTGATCAATCAGCATCGTGCCCGCCAAAATCATATCTCATTATAAAGATTCCTTACATGATACCGCCACCTTGGTGAATTGATACAGTATGGAAAGAAGATCACAGTCAAACGTGTGCATGTTCTGGATCACGTGATCAAGTGAATAGATTTCCCAGCAATAAGCATCAATCAATGATGTCATAAGAGATATATCAGATTGAGATAAAAGCAGCAAATTCGAACGCAACGTGGACAATTGCAATGAAGACACCATCCTAGTCGACTCCATGAGATGCAGTACGTATAGGAGTGGAAAATGCTGAGGAAGAGGTTTCATGATTCGACTGAACCTCAACCAGGCTACATTGCTATGAGGTAAGTAGGAATACAGTTTACGTAATGCATCCACATTCGTATCGTATACTATACAGGATAATGCTATAGCATAATTTATACTCTTGTACAAACAGGACTTCTTCATCGCACGTATCTGCTCTCGAAGAGGGTGTACACGAAGCTGATCGGATAAGAGTTCAGTTTTCGAAAGAAAATGCAAAAGATGACGATCCACACCACATAACCGCTCATGCGCAGCGTAAGGCTTCTTCATCAAACTACATCTCTGATGCACATCAACTTCAGGTAAGTAAACCACATCCATGACAAGTCCACAAGAAGAACATACGTATCTTCCTTCATGAACAACATGATCAAGATGATGACACTGCTTTTCCTTCCCTTCTTGCTCTTCTTCTTCTTCTCCTCCTTCTTGTTCTTCTTCTTCTTCTTGTTCTTCTTCTTCTTCACGAAGTCTCTTTTCACGTACATAGGCACGTAAGATCTCTAATTCAGAATCCATCTTCACCCCACACCATCATCTTCATAGTGAAACATTATCCATCAATATATCTACTTTTATACCCACTCCTATCCGGGGATAATAGCAAAATACTCCTGAAAAAATAAATAAAAAATGAACAGAATAAAGATTAACAATGACGATAAGTGTGCCTTATTCAACCCAAAGGTCAAAGGTCAAACCCTGGGGGGGGGGGGGGGGGAGTCCCGGGGTCAGACTAAGCACGACCGACACAGTGTGCCTTATTTGGCCCAAAGGTCAAAGCAATAGAAGAAAGGCATTCACATCTCAATCTGATATCATAGTCGAAAGATTCCAAACCCGAACAAAAAAGACTCACCATGACGGGGGCGTCTTTCCGCTTTCGAAACACATCGTGTTCTCCAAGGTCGTCACCTCCCCGTGGCGTGACCCCTTGGTCTTGTTTGAGACGTCTAGACGTAGCCTTGTTTACAAAGGTCATCGCGGCGTGAACTTTGACCTCGAGGTGAAGTAGTCTCAACCTGCAGTTTCATTATCGACTCCTTCTTGCAGTGTGAAGAAGCTAAAATGGCGTGGACATTTTCTGAGACGTGCAGAGCAGAGAAATGGTATTTATTTTCATGCGATAATGAAGAGTTCTCAATCCGTCGCCTCAGTGCTAGCAAGACAACCAGGGATCTTGACCCGATGATAGCACATCCCAGAAGATTCGATATGTCACCACTCACTGCTGCTGAGTATATTATCTGCAGGGTCACCAGTCTGATCTTGAATGTGAAGAATAGGAAACAGCACCTTCCTAAAATCGTCATCGGTGGTGTGGAGGACTACGGAACTATTAGTGAGACTGATGATGGTGACATACTGCGAAGGTGGACTGATGGTAGACACTCATTCTACAAGCTTAGTGACATGCGTGACGAACCGTGCTCTCAACACATCATCGACCTCTTCGCTGATGCAACCTATTTGGATTCCAGCGACGTAATGCAACTTGTCAAGGAGGTGAACGAAAAATGAAGTCTCTCGAGTTGATCGTGTGCGTGTACGACGTAGTACCAAGGCCGTTCAACTCCGTGCCGTTGCAACAAGAGTAACGCGGATTCGTGTGCGAGTTGGTACGATCGACATCGACGACGATGGATTCATCTCCAAATTACCCGAGTCGACTGTTGACACGATGGCGGTGCAAAGGAGGTCGTCGACTGACAGTTCCATTGCTGACTGGGTGGAACCATTGGTGCACATCAGAGCGTCCGACAACTCCACCTCGTACTGCGTGTCACGGAAGAGATCATGGGTGAATCCATCCTCACACGTATTCGAAGAGTAAACTTTGTGGTCTCTCATCCAATACCAGCTTGATGAAATCAGGACAACAAGAACTGAATTGTACTACCTTTCTCCTCCACTCCATTGCGATATTCACTGTTCGTTCCATTATTCTTTGTAATGACATGTATCGTATCTATCAAGAACTGACCTTTCTGACGTGTGTGCGAGCAGGACCATTTTTGAAAAATTGCATGGGGAGGTGGGGTAGGTCACGGAAAAAACTTCATGATAAACACCATATTCAACATTCTACTTTTTATACCCACTCCCATCCGGGGCAAGGTGGCCCAAAAAAGTAAGATTCAAACCCACATGTGCACAACACATATTTTCAATAATACCCCATTTTTTTGAGGTAGGGGCACCCCCTGGCACATATTTTTATCCGCAAAAAAACCGGGCCAAAAATAATTTTCACCGCAAAAATGGGGTACTATTAGTACCCCATTTTTCAATAATACCCCATTTTTTGGGACCCGGGCGCCCCCTGGCCCAGAACCCGCTCGTACATTGCTACTGTTGGTGAAAAAAGCGCCTGGCTGAGCGGCGGTAAATACACACCTGCACACACAACGCTCTCTACGCTAGCCCTTCGCAGATAACACAGATTTGGTATTCTGGAAAGCTTGGAAACCCCCTCGATAGGCGAAAGCCTTTGGGGAATCCTTTTGCCGGCTTTATTTGTAATTTTGACATTTTTGGTTGTTTAGAAACAATAAAAATTACAAATTACAAATAAAGCCGGCAGAACAATTGGCAGAAGTGGACACTTTTTCTGGTATGTTTCATGCATATTTGACATGTGGATAGAGAAACGGAACTGAAGTCAAGGAAGTGCCTGCTATAATAAGGTTTGTACCGCTCTGCCAATTTGCCTGCTTCCACCAGAATCTGCCAAGCATTATCCGCCAAGGTCTACGCTAAGCTGCAAAGTTCCGCCCATCACCACCACCATTTTCACTTGGCACCTGGTTGATGAATGACTTTAGATTTGGTATACATGTAGCTGACTGGACTATCAGTAGGGCACTCGTGGAAAAAAAGGCCAATACCACTAATACTTAGAACTCACTGGGCGAGGACGGCGCTGCTTGCGCTGACAACGCACCCAGGGCGACCGCCAAACTGATGATGCTGACGCAAATAGGCATTGAGGCGGCGTGCCGTGCAGTGTATGATAACGAGGACACCCTGCTCTCCGCTCACACTCACCGGAGAACTATTCGTCTTCCAGTTTCACACAGTACTCAATGCTGCCCACGGGCAAAGCCTCCTGCCACCAAGACAAGACGGCGGGAAGAGATTGTTTTTGTCTGATGTTTCACGCTAATTCGATCAACAGGTTACGGACTGTCCTATACAGATACGAGTGTGCTATAAAACCCCGGCCCTGTGGACTGAGCGAGAGACGAATAATATCGAGGCTCGACGGAAGCTTGCTACAATCGTACACTTAGTTTCTCTCGTAATGGACTCAGGAAGAAGTAGGCCTTCCTAAAGATCTGTGCTAAACACACTTCTCCTTTGGACTAGTATACAGTGCTCTACCTGTGAATTAATTCAGCTGAGTACGGTCATCACCAAAATGATGCTGCTCTTCTCGTCACCGCGAACACATGCGTCCAGCAGCACGGGACACATTTTGTTAACCTTGTACATGCCATATAAGTGCACAGGAATGCGCCAGGCGCCTTTCCAGTTTCCACTCAGCACCACCTAGTACCTAGACGGGCTCTCCCAGTTGCGGTTCTGTCTGCGTATTCCACTCTTTGCGAGCCCTCGTGGCCCCTCAATGGACGGTGGACGAATCGCACATGGTAAAATGTGTAGGCATTGATGACTCAAACCTCTTCAGCGAAAGTGAAGCGTACAATGTCTCATAAAAATCAAGGACAACCGTATCTTAAAGCTATATACAGCATCAGTGCAAAAAAAAGGATGGACAAATATGGCACATAGCCACAAAGCCGTACTCGAAAAATAAGTCGGCAGAGGATGACGGGTACGGATATGTATTATACGCTATAGTAGTAACTACCGGCATTAAAACAGGCTGTGGCTGGATTCGTTCCTGGAACCGATTTCTCACCTGAAGTACCTTCGGGACAGCATGTGCCCCCACCTTCTACATGAGCACGACCCAAAACAGCGCGGTTGACTTCAGCGCCCTCCAAACCATAAAGCCCTATGTCCATAATAGTATACTGGACGTCCCCAAAACAGACCATCCCGTCAGCGCACACGCTCAATACAGGTCGACTCGTTTACACTCAAACTAAAAGATGGACACTCGATTTGTCAAAGACGAAGGTCCACCGCCACCAGTGCACTTGCGTCACACTATTTATTGGCTTTTACTGTTTTAGCAACGGACTCCCTAAGAGGCAACGTCACCCTACAACGCGTTAACGAGCAACTACTTTGAAATACCCTCATCTTTTTCCCACTCTTTCCCTCCTGGCTGCATTGTTATCGATGCCTGGTCATCGGCTATGATTCTGAGGATTTACTAGAGTGTGACGCAAGTGGCGGTGGACCTTCGTCTTGAAGATTTACACCATTGTTGTCGATGCCTGGTAGTAGGCTATGATTCCGAGACCTCTGATCGGAGGAGCATCGCCAACCACATCGCCACACCAGCCCTCCCTTCCCCCTCCCCTTGTCTCATTGTCCTCTTTTTTGATTGTTAGTACCTTTGAAAAAAACTCCGGTTCAGCCCAGGGAGTTGGTATTTTGACGACTCCCTGGTTCAGCCCTACAACAAACGAAAGCCACGCACGTGCATGGTAGCTCACTATACATTATATCGTACACCCTCGAATCATGTGAACGTGTATGCAAAACAGCAGCTGGCGGTATTTGTTTTTTTTTACAATGATCAGAGCTCACAGGCAAGGTCAAAAACTGCATAGTGGGAGCATAGTGATGGTAAGGCTTTTTGCCCTCTTTCAAGAGTCCTATTTGTTTGTTTCTTTGGGACAATCATGCCCAATGTTGTGGTGACGATGGAAAGGAAGAAAGCTCAGAATGGAGAACAGATAAAAAAAAACTTGTAACCTGGATAAGTGGACTGTTCATCAACCCCCACACTAGGCTGTACAAGGCTGAATGCTCTTGCTTGCCCTTGTCTGGATATGTGGGGTAAAGAAACTAGTGAGCCTAGAGATCTTTCGGAATAGGGACCTAGCATTAGCCATAACAGTAAACTATTGCTTTCAATGTTTCATTAGACGCTGGGATGTGGTGGAGCAGGACTTTACAGGGGTGGGATTGGACAAAACTTATCAGCAATGAATGCTGATCTTAAGCCCTCCTCATTCACTACGTTGTCTCTCACAATTCGTCGCCACTCTGTTGAATATACAGGTGGCATAAAGGGAGGCAAATACTGCAAGCAATAGACAGGTTGCATGCATGGCACACATCGGGCGGAGTGAAGTTCGTGAGTGATGTGTGCACAGCTACATGTACATGGTGGCGGCATGCCAGAAAAAATGAAAGTTGCGATTGAAGTGTAGAGCGCAGCAGCACGGGTAAAGGCTTAAGGCCTAGTCTTGCATCAACGAAATAAGTTTAAAACACCTGCAAGGTACTTTGCCAGTCCTAGAACTTGACATCATTATACATAGAACCGACTAATAAACAAGGGGAAAGCTGGATACAAAGCAGGTACATTCCAAACGCATAGAAATCATTAATATTTTCAAAATACTAGTTATCAACCTCAAGAGATAAAAAAATAAAATAAAAACACAGCTTGTAGGTATATGGGGCGAATCGCGAAACGTGAACATTTCATAAGAAGAAATGAGGACCAAGGAACTGCAAGTTATCCTACATGTATATTATCCACTAACACCACCAGTTACTAAACAATCAGCTCATGCGATAACATTGCACCACACTGACCGACGGTACTGGCGTTCTACAACTAATTGGCAATCAGCTCTAGCACATCGTAGATGCGCACTCCAACAGCCTTCCACCTTGGAAGGTTCTACGTTATAATTATAAGCATTATGATAACAGAGGAGGGGAAGGTGAGCACCACCCAGACGAGCACGAGCTGAAAGTCTCAGCTGTGAAGGTCATTAGCGGATGTACATGTACGTCAAAGACGATACGGGCGAGACCATCAGACACAACGGTTGATTAAATTGGCCTGAAGAAGCGAGAAGAATTGTTTTGATAGGGTTCGATGGAGACCCTATCGGTCCACAGTCGTGCGCTCTGCTCACTGCGTCAACACGTGATGAACGTCACGGTCAAAGTCTTGAATGCACCCATACTCCTTCTTGCCACGCCCTATTCCCGCGGAATCCCAGATCAGAGGGGCAACGTACTCTGCATCGTCCGGCAGTGGGAACTGACGCTCACGATACGACGCGGCCGGTAGAAAGTGATACGCGATGCCGGCTCTGGGCTGGTCGGTGGCGTTGCCGCGTGTGCAGTGCGGTGTCAGGTAGTTGAAGAAGATCACACCGCCAGCCTGGACCTCCAGACTCACGGCAATCGTCTCGTCCACACTGTCCCGGCACGTGATGTGATGATCACTGTTACCATCGCGATGGTGCGGCAGACCACCTTGCTTCCAGGCTGCTGGAATTACCTGGGAGGGGGCAAAGAATGACAAATAGCATGCATAAAAATTGGCTTACCATCCGAGTTCATTGACAAAATATCAGTGATCTATGGATCAGTGGTGACGGATTTCAGTTGTACCAATAAGTCTCCCCTGATATTCGTACAATCTCCTTCAGTTCCCGTGAATTGCACTGCAGAAAGGGTTTCAGAAAACACTGAGCTTTTTGTTGTTGTTCTTGTTGCTCCATGTAGAAGATGGTGAAGTTTGGGCCCGTCTATTACTACGGGCACTTTGCAACAGAATCATTGCTGCAAGTGAGATTCCGCAGTGAGCCTTGTTCGAATAATATCATTGATGGGAAAGGTCCTATATGTACATGTACAGTATAATCTGGTTTAAGCGACCACCCCACCGTGCAAGCAAAACGGCGGTCGTTAAAGCCAGGTGGTCTTTAGAACCAAGTCTCACAGTGGCTGTGTAGAACTGTCGGTGCATGGAAAAACGGCCGTTAAGAGCAGGTGGTCGCTTACACCAGGTTTTACTGTAGTTGGTGATTGCAAGCAATATCAGTACGATAATCTAATATTCACTGGGTTGAGGGAAAGAAGCAAACGGGAAAAGTCTGAAGAAAGAATTGACAATCACCACCAGGACTCGATAATGTATAAATTTATACTTTAGGTGCCAAATATGTCCGTTCGCTTCATCCTCTCCCTTGCGTATTATCAGTATACCTTGCAGCTAAATGACAATACCACTGTACTTTTTGGTACTGTTCCTAGTTCATTCAGAGAGCACAGCAGTTGTGTGCCGGCTCCAGCGGAATTACAGTCAGACCTCGTTTATCCGGTCCTCTTTTATCCGGATCCCTCACCATTCGGAAGAAAATCGTTGGTTACCGATTTACAGCATAATGCCATGCATACATACAGTATGTGTGTTCGATTATCCGGTTCCCTCGCCTATCCGGGTATTTTGTGGAAAACGGATGTGTGCGGTTATGCGAGGTCTGACTGTATCAGATTCTAGCAAATCGTAAAGAGCTCTTCAAGTAAGATAATATAGAGGTAAAACCCCACTTCCAGAGCGCCGTTCTCCTTGGTAGCATCATGCACCGCGGTCCACATCGCTGTAGCGTGTTGACAATCCTTCACCTACATACAACGGCAGTACAATGCAAAAACAAGAAAAGAGAGACAGAAATCACCGACCAAACGCACAGCTATGCAGGACACAACCATAAACGTCACCTGACTTCATCACTATGATGTCATCATGATGTCATCGAGTCTCATGTCAATGCACTCCATTGTAAAGGCTTCACTTTTTCTAGTAGCATCCATAATCACTCTACAGTCGTACTACCAGTCGTGCATCTTACTTCAAATAATAAGACGTGTCCCTATGGGGAAAGGGAACGTATACTTATCAGTATATTGTTGTAGTATTAGATATACTTCTTTAAACAAAGTATATGCTAGGTGCATTCCAATGTGTGCTGGTACACAGTGGTATTCACATCTTTGTCAGGTGACTAAATTTGTGTAGAAAATGATCATGGCAACTAGGCAGTGGAGCCAACATGGCTGACATATCATGTGTCCAATATAATTATACTAGGGTTGAGTAGAGTTGGATCCAACAAAGCTGTCCTACACGGCTATGAGATACTTGTACAACTGTTCTACATTGTGTCCTGGGTCCTTGCTGCAAATAGTGCTCCATGGTAAAACGTTTTGGTTTTTATTGTGTGCAATTGTGTGCTACTACTCTTTATGCCAGTGTATTTTTAATGAGAAGAGCGTAGGCGAAACAGCTGTCAGAAGGAATAATAAGAATAATCCTCATCATAAATAACAAGACTTGAAGTGCCCGTAACCCCTTCGTTGTCTGGAATTTGTGGTGTGTGTGATGGCTACTGAGGGTAGCAACCTGTCGACTGAGAGCGCGTAGACTATTTGAGGAGGAAAGGAGGAGAGATTGTTGCATTATTCAACAGCCGAATGGCACAGTTCACAATTCCACCCTCATTGACTTCGGAAAATTCTACCCATGTATTCAAGAAAAAGCTGCGCAAATATTCCTTTTAATAAAAGTATCCAGGTCTACTCGCTGGCATGCTCCTACCCTGTTCATCGTAGTCCCCCGCCCCTTTCACAATCTGTACTCTCCTGTACTATCATCCTTCAAAGCGACAGACCCCACGATAGGTGGTCAGCCTTTGGGTCATCCTAATAAAGTTACATATTGTTCATAGCATTATTCCACAATTACAATGACATAATGCCAATAAACATGTGACGCAGGCGATTTTAACCAGCCGTGGTTGGAAAACGGAGAACAGGAAGGGGGAAAACAAGAAAAGAATGGAAAAGGGAACGTACCTTGAAATAGGCATTATCCTGGTGCCAGCTAGTGCCAATGCCGTGATGGGCAGGCTTCCAGAACACCTGGCTCAAGTAGCACAACAGCGCATTGCTGTTCTCCGCGTCCGGCAACAGGAGGTCGGCGAGGGTGGCCGCCACCTTGGGTGAGAATGGCAGCGAACGGAACAGGTCGGCCTCGGGCGACAGAGGACAGAGCTGTAAGTTCTTGGGCACCTCCGTGTGTGTCTTGCCATCCCCTGCATTGAGCCACAATGGGAGTAAACAGTAAACGAGTAAACGTGGCATGGAGGAAGGATAAGAAACGTGCTCTGTTGCCAACCAATTTTCGTTTTGTACTATTGTCATGGCTGGTTATCGCCCTCATCTCACGGGTTGCTCCCCGTATTAGCATGGCTGTGCATATGCTATGAGATCGAGGTGATTAAATAAATAAATAACCCGACCTCCACACACAAAACCCACTGCAGTCCTGTCGGCCGTGGGAGCCATGAAGGGGTGGGGATGGGGGGGGGGGAGGAGGGCAGCCTCATGGGCTAGACTGTTCGTATTGTCATGTACCAAAGTCTACACGCAGTTGAGACATCGATCATACATTGGTTTGCTGTGCTTGGTGAAATTCTAGGCTGTTCATTCGCCGACTCTCCGCTCTTCGGCACTCGACAGTTCTGTATGCAACAGCAATACTGGCAAGCTATCTCTTATCGGCGATGGTGCCATTGTGAGAAAAAAATAGAATTCAAAAGCTGAGTGCCGCTGCTGTACTGTTCACTGTGGGAGTCTATCAGTAGGACATGACTCACACAAACGCAGCAGTGCCTAGTCCAGGGCAAGGTCAACAGGGTCAGTGACCAGCTTGAGAGGGTGTGTTGATCCGGTTCAAATGAAATTCATCAGGCTCTCACTGGCCTGGCTAGGACACGGTCCCTCTGGCCTACACCCGTGTTCATTTTTCTAATCCAAATCAGGTTGATTATGCCGGGTGGGAAGATGGTGCCAGGCACATCAGTTGTACTTGGCTGATCCTGGTCCCCCCCCCCCCCTCTCCTCACCAGACATTATTGGGCTGAATGACGAGTGCTAAACGTGCGGCGTACACTCCGAAACATGCGGTAAATTCATTCCCTCAGCTTCTAAATTGTTTTGTATGAAAGTACACATGCCTACATAGAATGGAAAGAAGAAGAAGAAGAAGAAGACCAACAACAGCAAGAGAACATAGGGCTTTCCCAATCGACTCCCCCGCTTTAATTACTGATCATGAAACTGCATTTCCGCATGTTCATCTTTAAAACATGAATCATAACTGTCTAACCAAGACGTATCTTACCCGCTGTGGCAACATTAGCCAACCGGCCAGCCGACTGTAGGTGCTCAAGCTGCTTCCGTATGGCTGTGAGCTCAGTAGCATCCCAGAACTCATCCAGGACGAGATAGCCTCGGTCAAGGAAGAAGGAGATCTGAAACACGCCGGAATGCAAGTCGTAGTCGAGCCAATCGAGACGTACAGTGAGTCAGTCAAATTTGCGCCTTGCACCATTTCGTAGGCCTGCGTTCGCAGGTCTAAGGCTGCGCAATGCCCAGGCCGTACTTTTTGTGACTCAACAAGATCTCCCTGAGCAGCACTGTGCTTCTTCAGAGTACAAAGAATTCCAGCTTAAGATTTCATTTCTCCTACAACTTACTTTGCCAGTAGACTTCTACCATGCGAGAGCGATCTCCAAGAGCAACTGGATCTTGCACTGTGCTAATTATGTTGGCCTCTCTACCAAGAGTACAGTCATAAGCTCAGAGGGAATTTACATATGAATGGTGTTGCCTGACGCTTAGATTCGAACCAGGGTCAGGGAGTAGTATGTTTACGACTCCCTGCATACATGTAGAACAGCGAGTGAGTTCATCAAGATTTGGTACTGCGGGGGCTAAAATTAATAAATCACCCGCTGAGCCTAGTCTGAGGTTTGACTCGGGGAGTCGTGAAAGCGAGAAAGCGACTGGCCGGGATGCATGAAAAGTTCTAGAATCTCACTGTTCACCTCAAACAATATTCAGAAAGTGTACCTGGTCTTGCGTTACCCTGGAGTGCTTCTCTCGCTCCGAACGCGCCTTCTCCGTTTCACCAGGTCGCTCGTGTGTGCTGAATGAGCGGTGTGCGACAGTACAGTTGGTGGTCACACTCCGTGCAGCACATCGTGTTGTGGAGTGAGAGGAGAGGGACAGGGTTCCAGTTCGGGAGAACGCACTGCTTCCTCGCAGGCAAGCAGACAGGGGCCACTTCGACGTAGTTCGAATTGGACTTCGCCAAACGAAGGCACTGATTAGCGACATACTCCTTGTTTTGACCAAGCCACAGATAGGCTAGCCACAGGCCGAATCTGCCCCTCTTCCAGATGGCTCACTCCTTCTAGACCTAAGTAAGTAACAGTTATCCAGCTGGTAATCGTTTTCCCAACAAAGTCAGTGTCGCCGCGCTTCAGAAGTCTTGACAGCGAGAATTATTGTGATGCCTTTCGTTTGGAAATTTCCATTCATCAGATCCGTGCATACATATGTATACCCTGCAGCATGCATTGCCGAGACGTCATGTGCCTTTCCACGTGGTCCGCGTCGAAGAAGATGACACTTGACAGCATGCATACCAGGAGTTCCTAACAAAAACAAGTGAGTAATACCGGTAATGACATGGTTACAGGTAGAGTTCTTCACAGAGAATCTTGAAACTGACCGGCTTTCACGAGTCCCTGGTTTACCGGTTCTGGCCACAGATGTACGTGAATGTACAATCATACAGATGTATACATGTACATGTACATGTACATGTGTACAATCATACAGATGTGTACATGTACATGTACATGTACATGTACATGTCTACATGTATGTACATGTATAATGTATGTAAAGTCCCCTTTGCAGACAAAATGAACACAATGAATATTTTCCCAACTGTTCCATCCACAAAACTTCAACTCAAAGTTCTGAAAACAAAAAAAACAAAAAAAGGCAACACTCGCACTTACACACAGTTTCAGTGAGTTCGAGTAGTATTAAAGGGGAAGTTAAGGCAAAAATTAAAATTTCACCAGTTGTAGTCTTCGGGGTGCTGAGTCGAATGGTCGTTGTCCGAGGAAGCTGAGACACTCCCTTCCTACTTGAATCCCAATCGAACTCGCGCACTTCCACCGAAACTGGGTGACTGCGCCCTACTAGATGGGGATTTGTATGCAAAATGTCACTAAAAGCGCCATTTCGTTCTTATAAAAGCATGGATGACCGCGATTGGCCCATATGTTGTAGTCTTTTGGACGCTGAGTCGATTGGTTTTGGTCCGAAAAGGCTGCGAGGCAGCGTTCCTCCTTTATTCCCAATCGAACATGGTTGAACAAGCGGTCACGTGCTCCTGCGTACGCCAGTCACCTGGTCACCGTGCCTGCAGGGTACAACTTACTAGCCTGTTTGACCTTTTTTGGGTGCAGTCCTGTCACTGGAGTTGAACTCGAGTTGAACCTTGGTGTGAAAGTTGTCGCCTGCTGGCGTGGTAACCAGGTGATTTGGGCACCCAGGAGCACGTGACCGCTTTTTCAACCATGTTCGATTGGGAATAAAGGAGGAACGCTGCATCGCAGCCTTTTCGGACCAAAACCAGTCGACTCAGCGTCCAAAAGACTACAACATATGGGCCAATCGCGGTCATCCGTGCTTTTATAAGAACGAAATGGCGCTTTTAGTGACATTTTGCATACAAATCCCCATCTAGTAGGGCGCAGTCACCCAGTTTCGGTGGAAGTGCGCGAGTTCGATTGGGATTCAAGTAGGAAGGGAGCGTCTCAGCTTTCTCGGACCAAGACCATTCGACTCAGCACCCCGAAGACTACAACTGGTGAAATTTTAATTTTTGCCTTAACTTCCCCTTTAATCCAGTCAATAACGCTCATGCGGTACCCAGGCCTCTGCCACTGCTAGTGCAGTCACCCAACACGACTGATCACACATCACGGGGCTGTGTTCCGAAAAAATAAGCGGAACAAAATGGACGCAACAAAATGAATACAAAACAAGAAAACGATAAGCAACAAACGCACAGGAGGGAAACGAGAAATGGCAACTAATCTCGCGAGATGTGGGCTTCCGACACTGCCAGAGTGTTGGATACCTCATTACGAGCAGCCCGATGCCAGTACATGTACATGTACATGTTTGGTACCTTGTAGAGGTATCGCCCACCGCCAAGCCAGACGACTGGCTAAAAAGCCTTCCGCGTCGACGCAGGGCCACAATGCAGGACCGCAAGAGGGAGAATGCTATCATGCACCTGATGAAAGCCATCGCGTGAGAACCCCCCTCCGTGCTATCGTGATTATTCATGAGTCGAATTTCTGTGGCCAGGACAGTAATACATGTATACATGGGTGTGCATGCTGACATCTGCTAGTACGTCAACAGTCATTAGTTTTGGAGAAAATTATAACAAGCGCCATACCAATTTCCCGTTTGATATTAGAGTTATGTTTGGCCTGATGGTCGCGCAAGCATGAAACTCGGACTTGCAGCAAAATTTTGTTCCACCTTACCTGTAAAGTTAGGTAGAGAGTAAAGGCAGAGATTCGGATGTTGAGACTTGAAAGCCAGTCTTGAGTTATTCACACAGCCATTATTATACATGACATAGTACATACTTCAGTACATGTACAGGTTGTTAGATTGACAGCATGAAACAAGGTGGAGGACGCTGTGTTCGGAAACAGTGACCTTACTACTACCATCCACGGTTTATCTAATACCAGTATCGAACTAGTATTGGGTTATAACTTATATTATTATAATACCATTCATGTACATGTATGGCATGCATAGAGAGCAACATGCACCAACACACAGTAATAGTAATACCCATCCACACAATCATCAACTCGCACAGAAGGAAAGCGGAAGGTGGAATAAAAGTAGGATATTGTCAATGGAATAATTCGAAGCACACAGCCGCCGTTAAGTAAATAGTGTTAGAGCGTAAGAGACCTTTTTTCGGATATTAAAAATTTCAGATTGTGCAAGCAGTCATGAAGTACGCAGTGGCATGAACAAGCTTTGAAGTATGGGCAAACAGAAAAGACAAACAGGCATGACGGACGGACAAACGAACGGATGGAAGAACAGACAGACACGTGAACAGACGAAAGAACAGACAAACAGACAGACACCTTATAGAGCTAGGCAGACGAAAGCAGCACACCATGCCTGTGGGGCGATGGGTCAACAGCTCAAGCAGGTTGCTGATGCAACCTGGTTAGGTGAGCCTCTTGCGAGTATTGCAGCAACATTCATTGATGTTCAAAGAAACGTAAAGCTACATGGTACTTGACAACACCTAGAGTGTCAAATATTCTATGTTCAAGGGGAACATGAAGGGGGAACAAAAAGGAGCTAAACGGGCACGCCCTATTCACAAGCTCCGCTATATCTTCGGATGGGATATCACAAGAGAATGTAAGGAATATTTAGTAACACACCTAGGAATTTCATGGAGAGAAGTGTGTTGCATGGGTCATAGAGGATGGGAGTTATCGTGGAAAAAGTCGTAAATACAGAGGCCAGTCAAGTCATGACTAAATAGACAGCCAAGTTGTTTCGAATCATAGTTTTTCTTTCTGGACACGTCACAGCGCCATAAAAGCAAGTAGGAATGATGCCGGGAGCACTAGGCTTGGCATAAATCGGCCTGCTGCTGACCTGAATTGTTCCGGTGTGCCATGGTCCAATGGAACACTAGTCGGGCCTTCCGTCTGCTGGAATTCAGGCGACGTTGCAGTGCCACCAGCCGGATGCCGTGTAGGTGGACTGCCTGTATGGGCTGTGGATGCTGCGTTTGTCTCCCTATGCCGGGTAGCCGATGCTGTTGCCTGAGCAGTTGTCTCCGCCCGCCAGCTAGCTGATGTTGCTGGCTCGGAAGTTTCCGATGGCTCAGCAGTTGTCGATGGCTGCTGTGCAGTGGTTGATGGATCTGTAGAAGAGAAAGCAGGCCAGTGCAGACATCAAAATCTGAGTAATTGTTACCTCTGATTCTGTATTAAAGACATCATTTTCTCGATATCAGCCCTGGTTGACAAGTGACCATAGGTGTAAGCAGACTTTTATAACGTGTAGCAAAGTCCTATGATCACTTCACCCTACGATGATCTGTTATTGTTGCCTTGGCCTGCACTGGTGTGCTTGAGGGAAACCGGCAGCAGAATCGCCGGATGGGTACAGCAGTGTTGGGCGCACTGCGACATCTGCACCATGACTCAACTATGGATACACCGCAGTGCAGGACAAGGTTATCAGAACAGGCTTAGGTATGGTGCAGTTGTCACCCGAAAAAAGAACATTTACGGTGCGGTTTTAGTATTCTCAAATGGATATTTATAGAGAGGCTACTCTGGACACTATTTTTGATGTGATGCGAAAGTTCTGCTCGCCTTTTTTTGGCTCGCTCATTGCAAATCAACGCGAGAGACCTGCATCTCACATCGAGATTTGACATATTACGCCAATTGATGACGCATTCAACCTGAAATTTGTGCGTCACGTCAAACCAATACATGCAGCTTAACTTCTCTATTGATTGCAGTTCAACACGAGGTCATGAGCACTTACCCGGTGGACTCCTCACGCAGACGACCGGAGAGGTTTGCTGACAGGGTCGCAGCGTGACCACCTTGTTCGACGCTCTCCAGTATGCACAGCGGGTGCCCGCAAAGGATGACGTTTCCTGCGTGGCGGTGTACACTTCTATCTGGCCCAAATCGCGGCTGACTAGCGACTGCAAGCTCAGCAGCTGCTGCATGCAGTTAATGTCTGACTGGGTCGTGTCAGCAAGCTGGCTACCAGTATATAGACGTTTACAAGTGTCTGCAGCGTGTTGCCTTGAAAACGCAATCGGATGGTAGATATACTCCTTGTTGTTGCATGCTACTGAGACATCTATTTGTGGCGTGGCTGAGCATTTACAAACAGCAGAAAGGTTAGAAATAATTAATTAAAAAATTATTAAATATTTCTCCTAACCAAATCGTCATTCTCAACACAGCTTTGTGGCCAGTGTGAAAGCGACCGTGCAAACTTAACACATATTTTTGGCTATGTTCGGCCTTGACCTTCGAGACGTCTAATTTGTTTGGGCTGGGGTTTTTTCCCAGTACAGTATGGCAGGGTATGTACACAGCAGCGGTGCTGGCAGAAAATTGAATGGGCCTGGAAAGTGCTTTTTACCTCACAGGGTGAAATTTGTACAATGTTTTTTTTTGCATTCCAACAGTAGGTCAACTCTCTTTTGCAATACATGTGCAGGCAACCTTGCAAAGAACAACCTTAGATATAACGACAACGTGCGCAAAAGGACACTCGGGGTCGATACTCGCACGAGTAACTCTAGATGGCATAAAAAGCTGATCCTGGCACTCACACCATATTTTCCCACACTAATGCCCAGTTCAAACTTTCTTCGAGGCAAACTATTGTTGGTTTAGGCACCTTGATGCTTGCGGCCTAAATATGAAACAAGTCCCAATGCTGTAGACAGCAAGCTGTTTCGGCCATAAAGGCCTCATCAGTACAGCTACGAGCTAAATAGGCCGAGCTACCAGCCATGGTGCAAAGGAGGCACCACAGACATTTAAAAGATAGCTCGTCGCTCCAGGGCCGGAGTGCTCTAACTACGAAAAGCAGCTGGCAATGCATTATGCAGCAGCACTAGAGCAGCCTGCCGAGAGTGCTCAACAAGACGAATTTCGAGGAGCACAATACCCGATTCTGTACTTGCTGGACTGTTGGTATGCTGGACTTGTAAGAACCAAGTTCTAAAATACGCAACATCAGAACAGCTTTTTTTTCTGCGGTGATAGCTAGCACATAGGCCAGTGTTTAGAGGAATGCTGCAGTTATGTGATGTCCATAAATCACTAAAGAATAATTATAAAGTATCTCACCTGTATATCGCTGGCAAATGTAGGGTCGGCGGGGTTCTCCAATACAGCTCGTCGTGCTGATGGTTCTTGCTCCGTTTGAGGCTACTGACACAGCCGCACACCTTCTATCAAGTATATTAAACTGCAGTAGTGACGACCGACTATTGTAGTCGGGTAGTGAGCGGAAACTGTCATCCAGAGAGGCGGTGATGCCGAAGTGTGCTTGCACGCCAGCCAACGCTGCCAGGTCAGTCAGGCAGGCTGCACCAACAGTGGTTGGATCAACGACGGCCAAATGTCCGCCAGCCTGTTGACAGTGCTTCTCAGATTCCGTCCACGTTTCTCTGGCGGTCACAGCGACAAGAAGGTCGACACCTCCCGAGCAGGTACGCCATGTACCACCACCTGCGAGCACAAGACCAATCGTCAACAAAAGGAAATGATTCATAGCTTCATTGCGGCAATCGGGACGCTACCCATCTTCAGGTCGGGTGTAAATGCGAGATCAATGATTTCCAGAATGCTCTCTCCGTAAATCATACGAACCCCATGGGGTGGGGGGGGGGGGGGGGGGGGGACCCACGCAGATACTGTACAGCTTCTAAAGAGACGGGAGGTGAGTAGACCAGACCCACCACAAAGTGCTCAAAGGCCGAAAATCAAATTCGCTGTATCAATGCTTCCCCGAAAATTCTTTTGAAAAATTCTTGATAAATAATTATAGTGTATGCTGTTCCCGATGGTGCATTAAATTATTTTAATATGCATAAAGTAGTGTTCTGTCTTTGCAACAGAGAGAAATTAAGCAGAGTGTGTACTTTGGGGGAGGGGGGGGGGGGTGGTGTTATACAGCTCTGACCACAGGAGGGATGCACCACACCCATTTTTTTGCTGCACGACAGCTGTCAACCTTACATCCCTAACATTCTCCCACGCTCCTTCTTTCAATATCTTCTTGCTACTGTAGCTATGAATGTAGAATACAAGAGTATTCTGATGTGTCGGTACCCATTTCAGATGCTGTGTAAATTCATACTAATTTGCCAACACAGCCAAAGCAAATCCCTTAGTCACACACCGAGTTTCCCTTAATTTTCTCTCATTTTTGTTATTTTCCCGATTTCGCCAATTTCGCCCAGTTTCTCTTTCTTTGGGGCAATTTTTGATTATTTTTGCGTATTTTCCGCAATTTCTTGGCAATATTTTTCTTTCTTTTTATTCATTTCTAACCCATTGCTTATTGAGGGACCAAAACCTGAGTTTTTCTTTATTGTCAGATCGCTCCTACATGTGTGATTCTGTGAAATGCAGGGCCGCATGTGCCCTTGTCACACCACAAAACAACCTTTTTACGAACACTTATGGTTCAGTGTCAATACCGGTAGTTTTTCGATCAAAGTCAAAAAGCCCCGGTATGCCGGTAGTGACCGTAGTTTCCCGGTATAATACCGGGAAAACCGGTATGGTTGGCAAGTATGGAAGTTACCAGACTCGCTTTGATAAAGAAAAGGGAGCAATAAGTTACCAGTCAGTACTACAGGGAGGAAAACTTCCTTCTGCCAGCGGAGAGGGCTCAACACAATATTGTGGAGCACTATTACACACAAAAAGGGCACAACTGAGGTTTACAGAGTTTGTGGCAAACAAACTATGCTTTATATTGGCCAAGTTCCACTGAACATGTCATAAGTCGCCTGATGATTTCATCCCGCAAGAAACTCTGAGTTGCGAGTTATGACTAAATATTTACTTGAGATATTTACTTGAGAAGGTCTTCCGATAAGGGCGCATGCTTTATTGGCTCAACACCTGAGTTTCCGCGAAAGGACCAATAAGTTGCGAGTTACGACTAAATGTTACGACTAAGTGTTTACTTGAATACTCTAATTTCACAAATTTTCAGTGTACTTTTATTTTCGGTACTTTCGGTGCATCTGCTTCATACCTAAAATTTCAATACACCGAACAAACACTAACACACATAATCCAATAGGGAACAGCTTCCCTGTACTGAAAATTTCTGTTCACCTAACCTGGCCTTTTGCCCTCATACCGAAAATATTGAGCACCGAAAATTTCTGAAATTGGAGTACTATTGGCTCAACGCCAAATTTTTCACTTTGTTAAAATTTATACAAAACTACCTTCACAGCATGATGACGGTGAAGTTTCATGGAGAGGCGAGAAATTCTATCACTTTCATGCCATGTTTTTTTCATACTGACCCAGCTGTTTCTAACGGGTCCAACATCAGCAAAAAAATGTCGCCAGATCTTTTGAAGATAAGGAGGCTCCAAACGCGAATGTCACCCAAGATTCATATCAAGTCTACATAAAATCATTTTGATTCATTTCTCCTGTGCCTGTGGAAAACCTCCAGTACAACAGGTGGCAGTACACACTAGACCCGGGGGGGGGGGGGGGGGCTCCAGTACATGTACAACGACGGACCCACAGCTGTCATCAAACATTTTACAGCATCCAACATCAAGTAAAATTAATATTATCATTAGTGGCCAACGTAGATATACGAAACACAAGTGAAGGAGCAAGGTAACATCCTACTCTGGGTCCGACTCATGAATCCTTGCGAGCAATGCTGTGCGCTAGAAAGTGCAGCTCGGTAAATGTACAGTTTAGGGTCCCAAAATTAGTTCGCACTTTCCCTGTGTTACGTGTGCTGTCACGCGTGCTTTCTGGGTACATGAACCCCAGAAACCTTGCAAACCAACAGTACACAGAACACAGGGAAAGTGCGAACTAATTATTTTGGGACCCTAAACTGTACATTTACCGAGCTGCACTTTCTAGCGCACAGCATTGCTCGCAAGGATTCAGGAGTAGGATGTTACCTTGCTCCTTCACTTGTGTTTCGTATATCTAAATTATTTGGCACCCTAAACTGCACCTTTACCGGCAGCTGATCCCACTAGCGCTAGCGCCTACAACAAAACTCTACTTGAAATAGAGTACATAATGTCATTTCCACTCTAAGCTGTGGCACTCACCTGTAGAGCTTGGCGCCGCTACTGCAGACAACGCTCCGAGGAGGACGAGGTTGACCACGAACATAGCCATTGTTGCGGCCCAACCGACAGAATGCTGAGCGTATCTGTTCTCACAACCCATAGCCATCACGTCGCCTGATTCGACCAAACACTGCACTGAAAAGATCACGTCGCCCAAATAAACAAAGCGGACAGTGGGCCAAAATAGGGCACCTCCTGCACTACCGAAGTTCTCTGATCGGACTAAACTTGAGTATGTGGGTCGATACTTTATATGTGACAGTTCCAACTAGACAGCGCTGAACGTGAAGCAAGTCAGAAACTGAGAAAGCACACAGCGCGCCCAGCGGCAACAAAGAGGGGTTTGCGCGAGTTCGCCGAAACTGATCGATCAGCTGAGGTGAGAGCAGCAGCTCGAGGCGGATGACAACTGATAAGACCTCTTGACTAGCGTGCTTTTGACTTCCACCCAGCATGCATGTGTTCGCACGCTGGACATCGATGACCAAGGCTGCAGAGCGCTGCCTGCGATGCAGCATTGCAGGTACAAAAAAACAGCGCCCGCTCCGAAGCATCTAGATCTGGTCTTCAGGATCTATCCAAAGCTCGCAAATAATGATCTGGTCTGGCGGGTGACAATGCCCTTCGCCCAAACTGTGACAACATCACTGTTCGCAGTTTTGCGCCTTATACGGGTGAATCATGTGGACTACCACCAGCGAGGCAAGTCCGATATCGATCGACTATCGTAATTTGTACGTGTCAGATGGCCTCCAGCTGCTGCCAACCAGGCGAAAGCACGCAAAGTACGGAATGTGAGGTGCTCGCAAGTTAGAATACATACGCCCAGACCCCTCTCAGACGAAGATCATGTTCGGCCAGACCGACAAGGCAGCAATCTTGGTCACCAACTGACCAAGTTCAATAGTGGCTTATTGTTCCCCGGTACTGTGAGTGTGAGCTGTCTGAGGTCACTACAGGTGTCTGCTGCGTCATCGCTGCTCGTGATTCCAAAACATGTCATACATGTAGGTCACCACCGAGTTCACGAATTATTTCAGCGCAACGAGCGCACTGGGCGCAGTCACCCTCACTGCTATTAGTATTACTGTACTGGCTACCCACTTATGACGCTGATTACACTTTAAGAGAGTACAGCATCATCACCGTCAACAAATACCTTTCCACTCGTAATCACTAATCACCCGCGTAGATACATAACACGTACATGTCGCTTGTAGATACAGCATCCGCAATCTATGTAAGTATGTTATAATTATTATTATGGAATGCCTTCCGTTTGAGGGAGATACAAACGAAAGTAGTTGTCCACGGTAGAACATTATCCATTTTTTCAACTGCATAGTGTTTACCAACCTTTTGCAGTGCCATCCTTGCCTTATCGTAGGCTTTTATTCATTATTTTGTTGCAATCTGCATAAGAATCCTGATCACTGGTCAGAGTGCTATACATGTACATGTACACGACATGTTGAGCTTCAGTACAAACGAAAATCCAGTGGAACTAGGCATAGCCGGGTAATGCTAGTTATTTGCTGCGATAATGCTAAAGGCAATGCTCATAATATGAGGATAATAATAATAATAATAATAATAATTTTAGAATTGCGATCAACAGAACGAGCTGAACCGACATTTCACAAAGGCTTTTATTGTTTTCAAAAAAACGAGTGGATACGAAGGCAGTGAAGAACGTGGAAGAAAGAAAAAATGTGATATGGAAAAAAATGATGAACAAAAATTTGTACTTCGAACTAGTTTTCGCACAACACTCCTCAGGAAGCTACGTTGTACTAATGAAAAACAATCCAGAAAGATACTAATAAAGAGAAATGGAGTGAGAAGAAACAACACCTATGAAAATGATAATCCTAGCACTAAGGTAATAACAGGAAAAACTGCGAAAGCAATTAACGAACTTGTAAGGACTACTAGTATACTGTGACACAAGATATGACACCATGGCCAACCAGAGCCAAACCGACAGAACAAGCTGCCCCTAAAACAATTTCAAACGAATAATGCTGTCCTTCTGGACACACAGATCAGGCTTATGAATACGTTGACAAACAGCTTCTAACACACTCAACTGCAACTTATAACCATGACGAGCACGGCACAAAACAGAAAAAGAAGAATCAGAATACACCTTGCAACAATCAGGACGAGATGCAAGATGCTTATACACTGATGACTTCCTACTAGAAAACACACGCTCGCACCCACTCTTACTCACACAATCATTCTCGCTCTCACACTTCTAGCGTCCCACGCGGGGAAGACCCCGTAAACAACCACTACCTCCGCCAACACAGGACCTAGCGTCCCACTCGGCAAGTCCACCATTGGCTCCCGTGGCCATGACCAAGTCACTCCCTCCACCAGCGGAGGTGGATGTGGCTTCGGCGACGCCACGTGTGTTGCATGCAGACACGTTTGCATCAGCATCGCTTGCTGCATCACCGGCAGAGACGACAAAAATACCTACCTCAATATCAACGAGACCCAGAAGAACAACTGCTAATTACACCATGACCTATTTCAGTACGGAAGTACCGAGCCAACGTAATACACAACAGGAACGTGAGACGAGGGATGGGAGGAGACGGGACCTGATTGCTCCGAGGCAGGACGTCGTTGAGGAGGATTCGGCCAGTGAGTCCAGTGATTCCGGTGAGTGTGAGAGCGAGAATGATTGTGTGAGTAAGAGTGGGTGCGAGCGTGTGTTTTCTAGTAGGAAGTCATCAGTGTATAAGCATCTTGCATCTCGTCCTGATTGTTGCAAGGTGTATTCTGATTCTTCTTTTTCTGTTTTGTGCCGTGCTCGTCATGGTTATAAGTTGCAGTTGAGTGTGTTAGAAGCTGTTTGTCAACGTATTCATAAGCCTGATCTGTGTGTCCAGAAGGACAGCATTATTCGTTTGAAATTGTTTTAGGGGCAGCTTGTTCTGTCGGTTTGGCTCTGGTTGGCCATGGTGTCATATCTTGTGTCACAGTATACTAGTAGTCCTTACAAGTTCGTTAATTGCTTTCGCAGTTTTTCCTGTTATTACCTTAGTGCTAGGATTATCATTTTCATAGGTGTTGTTTCTTCTCACTCCATTTCTCTTTATTAGTATCTTTCTGGATTGTTTTTCATTAGTACAACGTAGCTTCCTGAGGAGTGTTGTGCGAAAACTAGTTCGAAGTACAAATTTTTGTTCATCATTTTTTTCCATATCACATTTTTTCTTTCTTCCACGTTCTTCACTGCCTTCGTATCCACTCGTTTTTTTGAAAACAATAAAAGCCTTTGTGAAATGTCGGTTCAGCTCGTTCTGTTGATCGCAATTCTAAAACTATTGTCGCCTCGACGCCTATTTAAATAATAATAATAATAATAATAATAATAATAATAATAATAATAATAATAATAATAATAATAATAATAATAATAATAATAATAATAATAATAATAATAATAATAATAATAATAATAATAATAATAATAATAATAATAATAATAATAATAATAATAATAATAATAATAATAATAATAATAATAATAATAATAATAATAATAATAATAATAATAATAATAATTTGAAACTCGGGTATTGAGCCAATAATAAAAGGAGAAAGAGAAAAGGACATATGGAAACGAGTTAAGAGTAACTCTCCACCACTGTAACTAGATACTATATACAGTCAGAAAGTGCAACAACTAGGCACAAAACTGACAGAGTACTGAGACATTCGACGTCCTGACACCTGAATGTCTCAGTACTCTGTCAGTTTTGTGCCTAGTTGTTGCACTTTCTGACTGTATATAGTATCTAGTTACAGTGGTGGAGAGTTACTCTTAACTCGTTTCCATATGTCCTTTTCTCTTTCTCCTAATAATAATAATAATAATAATAATAATAATAATAATTTTGGAAAGGTTTGGGAGAACTTCAATTTCAAAGGATCAGTCGGGGAAGTGAACTGCCTGAAAAGAGAAAAAAACGCCAGACCCACCAGGACTCGAACCTGGGACCCTGCTTGTCATGAGCAATGCTCTAACCACTGAGCTATAGGACCAGGCTGAACCTAGAAGGCGCTGACAAGTTTTTCACTCCAAAGGCAGCTCACAACACGTGCCACACATACTGATGGCACTCTAGGTTCAGCCTGGTCCTATAGCTCAGTGGTTAGAGCATTGCTCATGACAAGCAGGGTCCCAGGTTCGAGTCCTGGTGGGTCTGGCGTTTTTTTCTCTTTTCAGGCAGTTCACTTCCCCGACTGATCCTTTGAAATTGAAGTTCTCCCAAACCTTTCCAAAATTTAATCACTTTCTTTCACCTCTGGTAGTTTCCAGAAACTGACCGTGGTTGGTCCCCTGGGGGAGGGAAAAAGACCCAAGTGCCATCAGTATGTGTGGCACGTGTTGTGAGCTGCCTTTGGAGTGAAAAACTTGTCAGCGCCTTCTAGGTTCAGCCTGGTCCTATAGCTCAGTGGTTAGAGCATTGCTCATGACAAGCAGGGTCCCAGGTTCGAGTCCTGGTGGGTCTGGCGTTTTTTTCTCTTTTCAGGCAGTTCACTTCCCCGACTGATCCTTTGAAATAATAATAATAATAATAATAATAATAATAATAATAATAATAATAATAATAATAATAATAATTCAAAGGATCAGTCGGGGAAGTGAACTGCCTGAAAAGAGAAAAAAAAACGCCAGACCCACCAGGACTCGAACCTGGGACCCTCCTTGTCATGAGCAATGCTCTAACCACTAAGCTATGGGACCAGGCTGAACCTAGAAGGCGCTGACATGTTTTTCACTCCAAAGGCAGCTCACAACACGTGCCACACATACTGATGGCACTTGGGTCTTTTTCCCTCCCCCAGGGGACCAACCACGGTCAGTTTCTGGAAACTACCAGAGGTGAAAGAAAGTGATTAAATTTGGAAAGGATTGGGAGACCTTCAAATTCAAAGGATCAGTCGGGGAAGTGAACTGCCTGAAAAGAGAAAAAAAACGCCAGACCCACCAGGACTCGAACCTGGGACCCTCCTTGTCATGAGCAATGCTCTAACCACTGAGCTATGGGACCAGGCTGAACCTAGAAGGCGCTGACATGTTTTTCACTCCAAAGGCAGCTCACAACACGTGCCACACATACTGATGGCACTTGGGTCTTTTTCCCTCCCCCAGGGGACCAACCACGGTCAGTTTCTGGAAACTACCAGAGGTGAAAGAAAGTGATTAAATTTGGAAAGGATTGGGAGAACTTCAAATTCAAAGGATCAGTCGGGGAAGTGAACTGCCTGAAAAGAGAAAAAAACGCCAGACCCACCAGGACTCGAACCTGGGACCCTCCTTGTCATGAGCAATGCTCTAACCACGTTTTTTTCTCTTTTCAGGCAGTTCACTTCCCCGACTGATCCTTTGAATTTGAAGTTCTCCCAATCCTTTCCAAATAATAATAATAATAATAATAATAATAATAATAATAATAATACGAAGTAGTGGTTGCGACTTCGGCGATGATTTGTAAGAAATGGTTTGCTCCCCACACCGGAGCTCGCGCTATTCCGCCGACTTTACTTGACACTTGACTGACTCACGACTGCCATCCAGAGCACACGAGAAGTCCATCGAACCTTCGACTCGGCAAACCTGCAAGAAAGCACCACTCCCTGCTCAATACACAGTGTTTCGGGGAATTCACCCCTCATCAGTTGAGCTTGAGTAGGCTGTAAAGTAAAGTCGGCGGAATAGCGCGAGCTCCGGTGTGGGGAGCAAACCATTTCTTACAAATAATAATAATAATAATAATAATAATAATAATTAAAAATTCGGCGGCGGTCGATTTGTCCCACCGGAACTAGAGCTGGATTCAACAAAAAGACCAACAACCATGGCTGCAACAACAACACCAGCTTCACATCCAACAACAACACCATGTTCACATCCAACAACAACAACAACAACTAATCCACAAAACAAAGCAGCAAATGACAGACCACGGAGATCTACAGCAGATTATAACCGGACCTATGAATTCACGGTAAAAATACAAAGGAAACAATCGGAAAGGACGACGACTGACATGAAGGCAACGGCATTCACGGTTGGCGTGGGTAGTGAAGGTGAGACGCAGGACGATGCAAGTGAGGAGGAGAGTCGAACCGCTGTGGATGACGGAGCAGGTTCTGATTCGGACAGTGAGGGAGAAGGTGAGCTGAGTGAGGGTGAGAGTGAGTGTGAGGGTGTGCGCGTGAGTCGAGATTGTGTGCGTCCGTCTCGTAATAAGTCTTCAGTATACAATCATTTGGTTTCTAGTACTGACTGTTGTCGTACTTATTCTGATTCCTGTTTTTCTGTTTTGTGCCGTGCTCGTCATGGTTATCTTTTGCAGTTACAAGTTTTGGAAGCTGTTTGTCAGCGCATTCATAAGCCGAATTTGTGTGTCCAGAAAGATAGTGTTATTACCCTAAAATTGTTCAAATAATGTTCTTTAGTGTAGTGTGGCAACGTTGTTGCCACTTGTGCCTAAATATGTTTTGTCACCTTCTTGTTTATTATTGTTATTATTATTATCATTCGTTCTCACTTTTTTGTTTTTGTTGCTGATACACACTTGTCACGCTTAGTTCTTACTTGTATACCCTTGTGTTCTGCACGCTTTTGTGAGAAATCGCACCTCGATATTCCAGTGCTGTCATTGTATCGTGTCACCCTACCTTGATTGCTATATTATTTCCTTTGTTCTCATTTTGTTCTTTAGTACAACGGTGATTCCTGAAGAGTGTTGTACGAAAACTTGTTCGAATCATCTTTTTTCCATTGCCTTTTTCTTCTTACATGTATTTTCCTTACCCTTTAGATTGTTTCTTGCATCGTCTCCATCGCTTACATTGTTAATAAAGTAGTCCACATGTCGCTTCAGCTCGTCCTACTTATTGCCATATTAAAATAATAATAATAATAATAATAATAATAATAATAATAATAATAATAATAATAATAATGGAGGAGATTGTCGAGTCGAGTGCGGAAGCAGGTTTTGAAGCTCCGCGAGCTCAGCTCTTCGACTCCCCCACTGGCCCCAGCCCAGCATCAGGCTGGGCTGGAGGCGTAGTTAGTAGCCGCCGTAGTAGTAGTTTTGTTCCTTGCCTCTGTTTCCCAGGTAGTTGTGCAGCGCTCGTAGTCGTCAGGATTTTGGCTGCCACCAGAACCGTTGAACACGGTTGTAGAGCTTCGCGCCAGCACTGCCCAGAGAGCTCTGCTCGGGAATCCCCAACTCGGTTCGAGAGAATGTCGCGCTACTGCTGTGGATGTGGTAAGAAGGGACGCTGTGTAAACTGCAGTTGTGTGTCCGCTGGCAAGAAATGTGTCAATTGTTCCGCATCGCGCCATGGAGCCTGTCAAAACCAAGATCTGCCATCAGCAACAAGTCTTCCATCGTCCTGTCCTGCAGGGATTTGGGATGCTGGGAAAAGTTGTACCGGTACGCTGAACCACGCCGTAGCTACCTCACTGTCGCAACCAACTGACTCGGTCACTTGTACTCGGCCTGCAACTCAGCATGCTGATGACGTTTTGAACGATCGTAGATCCACTGGTTCGACAACGCCGTCCGGGGCATCGCCATCGTCTGCAGCAAGTGCACATGCAAGCGATCTCCCGATCCTTGTTGCGCCTCAGACACGTGACCGTCGACAGCGGAGCCCCACCAGTACCAACACTGCACCCACACCTGACGTGAACGCCACCCGTGCTGAGCAACTTCTGGCGTCAGTGGTGGCATCACATGCTGTTTTGCCCGACTTCCCACCATCCACAAACCCTGTGTTCAGATGGGGTGACGTCCATGCAGGTAGTTTCGTCCCTACTGTAGAACGTGTCTATGCCAAGACCAGCAACTGGCAACGGAATTTGTTCTCTCTGCCGTCCGGTAGTGCTAGCAAGGATTTTGTCCGTGAGATGGCTCGACTCCTCCACGCTTATGCGTCGAAGTCTGCCCTAGAAGCTGTTGCACTGAGAGCTTGCATGATCATGCCTGCCTTGATTCTGCAGCGTCCTCACCGTAACTCGCGCAGCCACGAGAATCTTGACTGTGTCAGCCGGCGGATGAAGTTGTGGCAAGCAGGTGACCTTGATAGTCTCTTGCAGGAAGGACTCGCCATTCAGAGATCCCTTGCTTCACCCTCTGCACGTAGCAAGAATGCGGGTGATGATTCAGCACGCAAAGGCTTCACCAGGTTAATGCTACTTGGCAACGTGAAGGGTGCTCTCCGCTGCCTGTCCAACCAAGGGAAAGGTGGTGTTTTGCCCCTAAATGCTGACTGCGGTGATGGCCGTACCACCTTGGATGCGCTCAAGGAAAAGCACCCACCTGCCTGCCCCATCCCAGATGCAGATGTGCTATTGCAGGGCCCAATTGCGCAGCTTCAAGTAGTGCAGTTTGCCAGCATCGATGCCAGCTTCATCAAGAACATAGCACTCCGTCTGACTGGTGCTGCTGGTGTGTCCGGCCTCGACTCGACTGCCTGGCGACGAATGTGCTGCTCGTTCGGCGGTGCCTCTTCCGATCTGTGTGCAGCCGTTGCCGCAACCACCCGCCGTCTTGCCACGGAGTATGTAGATCCAGATGGTATTTCAGCTCTTGTAGCTGGCCGATTAATACCCTTGGATAAGAACCCTGGGGTGAGGCCCATTGGCATCGGTGAAGTTCTTAGACGCTTTATTGCCAAGGCCATTCTTGCCGTCATCAAGCAAGACATCCGGGAAAGTGCTGGTGCTCTCCAAGTGTGTGCTGGCCAGGAGGCAGGTGCAGAAGCCGCAATCCATGCCATGGCGGACCTCTACGGCAATGATGACTGCCAAGGAATTCTCCTCGTCGATGCGTCTAACGCATTTAATGCACTCAACCGGCAAGTGATGCTCCACAACATCCGCATCATATGCCCTGCTGCCTCAGTCGCTGTTACCAACTTCTACCGCAGAGCAGCTAAGTTGTTTGTGCATGGTGAGGTGGTCTTGTCTCTGGAGGGCACTACACAGGGGGATCCTCTGGCTATGCCAATCTATGCCGTCGCTCTCGTTCCGCTGTTGGCTGCTCTGGATGCCTCTACCAGTCGTGTTCACCAGATATGGTATGCTGACGATTCTGCAGCAGGTGGTAAATTGCGTGCTGTGCGCCACTGGTGGGACTTACTCCCAGATCTTGGCCCCCACTTTGGGTATCACCCGAATGCTGCCAAGACATGGCTAGTGGTGAAGCCATCCAGCTTGCCAGAGGCCCAGGAGATCTTTTCCGGCACAGGCATTAAGATCACTGCAGAGGGTCGGCCATACCTCGGCGCTGCCATCGGCACAGAGGAGTTCCAGCGACGGCATTTCTCAGCTAGACTGGAGGAATGGTGCAGCCAGCTTACAGTGCTCACAGAGTTCGCAAAGACTGATCCCCAGTCTGCCCTCGCCGCGTTTGCACACGGTCTGCGTCATAGGTGGACGTATGCTATGCGAACCACACCTGATGACATTGCTGACTTTGAAGCTCTGGAGTGTGTCATCGCCCAGGAGTTCATCCCAGCTGTTACAGGCGTTGCTCCTCCATCTCCCCCACTGCGCCAGCTGCTGTCGCTGCCCCCTCGCCTTGGAGGTCTTGGTTTGCTGTCCCCCCTGTCTATCGCTCCACTCCAGCACGCCACATCAGTAGCAGTCACCAGTGAGCTCCAGGCCAACATCATGCGCCAGTCCCTACTGCTGGCCACTGATGAGGACACCGTGCGCAATGCTAAGCTCCAGGGCCGTGCCAAACTCCGTACCCTGTGGTCCGACACTACTGCCACCATCAGTGCAGACCTCAGCGACCATGAGCAGCGCTCCTTGGAGGCTAGTTGCGACCGCGGTGCCAGCTCGTGGCTATCGTGCCTGCCCATCGCTGCACACGGCTTCAGCCTCGACAGGAGGTCATTCCAGGATGCTCTTGCTGCACGCTACGGGTGGCCTGTTCTTGGTATCCCTGACACCTGCTTATGTGGTGTGCCTTTCACCACCGACCATGCCATGATATGCAGACGTGGCGGCTTCCCCATCATCCGCCACAACCATGTCCGGGACTACATTGCCGGCCTTCTTGGCAGAGTGTGCAATGCCGTGGAGACGGAGCCTGTTCTTCAACCCCTTGCTGGTGAAGCTCTTCCAAGGGCCGCCAACACTGACCCTCAGGCCAGACTGGACGTCAAGGGGAGGGGCCTCTGGTCCATGCAAGAGGATGCATTTTTTGACATAAGGGTTTTCTATCCCTGCGCGTCCTCTTACATGACTAAGTCCCTCTCTGCGACCTACAGATGGCATGAGGAGCAGAAGAAAGCGGCTTATGGTGAGCGGATCCGGCGGGTGGAGAGGGGCAGCTTCTCTCCATTGGTGTTCTCCTCTGTCGGGGGAGCTGGCGGTGAGGCCCGGAATATGTTGAAACGTCTCGCCATTCGCCTGGCAGCGGCAACCGGAGACTCGTACAGCATCCTCATGGGACGGATCCGCTGTGAGCTTGGCTTCACTCTAGTCCGTGACTCCGTCATGATGTTGCGTGGTAGTCGGAGGAAGGTGAATTTCAGCCATCACCCCAGCGATGTCCTGCAGCATGAGTCGCTCATGCCAGTTTGACTCGGCTCGATTTGTCTTTTGTGTCTGTGCATGATGATGTCACAGGTTTGTTTGCCAGTTTTGGTTCTGTTGCCGTTTATCCTCCGTCTTTGCTTTTTGTTTTGCTGTTTCCTTTCTCTTCTTCCTCTTTGCTCACGTTGATGCCATTTTGTTGTGAGTCCGCATGCTTTGACTCGAACTCGCAAGGTTGATTATTATCTCTTGCACCTTTTACTGGTTTAGGACTTGTGCCCAGTCCTGAAGTTATTGCTCATTGTTTGTGTTTTTGTTTTTAATTGTTTTGCATTTACATTTACATGTATTTAGAACACATGTGCAAGGTTGATTGCTATCCCTTGCACGTATCAGGGCCTGTGCCCTTTCCTGTTTTATTTCATCTCACATAATAGTACATAATAAACCAGTTTGTCCCCCCCCAAAAAAAAAAAAATAATAATAATAATAATAATAATAATAATAATAATAATAATAATAATAATAATAATAATAATAATAATAATAATAATAATAATAATAATAATAATAATAATAATAATAATAATAATAATAATAATAATAATAATAATAATAATAATAATAATAATAATAATAATAATAATAATCCCCCCCAGTTTTGGTTCTGTTGCCGTTTATCCTCCGTCTTTGCTTTTTGTTTTGCTGTTTCCTTTCTCTTCTTCCTCTTTGCTCACGTTGATGCCATTTTGTTGTGAGTCCGCATGCTTTGACTCGAACTCGCAAGGTTGATTATTATCTCTTCCACCTTTTACTGGTTTAGGACTTGTGCCCAGTCCTGAAGTTATTGCTCATTGTTTGTGTTTTTGTTTTTAATTGTTTTGCATTTACATTTACATGTATTTAGAACACATGTGCAAGGTTGATTGCTATCCCTTGCACGTATCAGGGCCTGTGCCCTTTCCTGTTTTATTTCATCTCACATAATAGTACATAATAAACCAGTTTGTCCCCCCCCAAAAAAAAAAATAAAAAAAAAAAAAAAAAAAAAAAAAAAATAATAATAATAATAATAATAATAATAATAATAATAATAATAATAATAATAATTTGAACTGGTTTGAGGGAAAGGACACAAACGGGAAAAGTCTGAAGAAAAAATTGACTGTCACCACCAGGACTCGAACCAGGGACCCTCGCTTGTAGCCAGCGATGCTCTAACCACTGAGCTATGGTGTAGTCGTCATCCCAGCAGAGACCGTTCAACATCCTCTTCAGACTTCGTAACTCACACTTCCTGTGAATCCACACAGGCGGGTGGGACGCAGCCCTCACTGTAACCCACACACTTCACGTACAAACTAGCACGCGGGGAGCCCCAAGTCATAAAATTTGAACTGGTTTGAGGGAAAGGACACAAACGGGAAAAGTCTGAAGAAAAAATTGACTGTCACCACCAGGACTCGAACCAGGGACCCTCGCTTGTAGCCAGCGATGCTCTAACCACTGAGCTATGGTGTAGTCGTCATCCCAGCAGAGACCGTTCAACATCCTCTTCAGACTTCGTAACTCACACTTCCTGTGAATCCACACAGGCGGGTGGGACATACAATAATAATAATAATAATAATAATAATAATAATAATTTTACAAGAAGTCGGAGGCGGATAATACTTTAATAACGAAGGTACGTGTTAGGTCGTAAGTATCCACGCAAACACACATCCAGTCAAAATAAGGCACTTGTCAAAGTATCCGAACGTTTTCGGTCCCTTCTCATCAAGGATTATACAGGGAATGGCTCAAGTTGAAAAGACTAAAACTTATATAGCGTAAAGATATGAGATAACAACACTCGTGACAAAGTGAAAAAAGTATCAAGTTCAGCACGACACAAAACTCGAAGGACATAATAATAGCGACAAGAACATAGTGAGCAAATTAAGTTACATTGTTAACACCTCGACGAGGAGTAACACCAAACAATTGTAGCGACAACACATTTTCTTTTTGTACGCAAAGTTCAGGATCTAACTTACGGATATACAAAGCTTCTAACACAGCCAGATGCAACGCACATCTACCACGTGACAATATTGAGAACACATTATCACTGTACAACTCACGACAATTGGTACGGGCTGACAGATGTTGCTTGATGGACGAAGTGCGATTCTTAGCTCCGTTGGGTGTAGTCTCCTCCAATGTCCCGTCATCTCGCCTCTTCGCGGCATCACCACTATCCGTCTCTTTGCTTTTCCGCGGCCTTCCACGTTTTCTGACACTAGCCGTTGTGTGCGCGATGCCCAGTGTCCTTTCAGCTACGTCTCCTCCATTGCGGATTTCTATTGATCTTCTTACTCCAACTTGTCCGGTGTTCGATATTGAGGTTCGTTTTCGCGGTCTACCACGTTTTCGAATATTGACTGTTGTTGTCACTTCCGTTGTCGTTGTACGTGCGTCCTCACCAGTCCGTATTTTTACTTGGCTTCGCGTAACCCTTCCCGACGCAGACAGATCCTTTGTCAATTTCGGTGGTTTACGTGTCGGTCTTTCACCATCTTTCACGCTGTTCTCAGCTGGACCCTGCGCTATACACGCGGAGGAGGACGGGCATGCAGTGATATCTTCACAGGAAGAGGAAGATCCACCGATGGACTGGACAGCACATTTTGGAGGACGACCACGGCGAGGACGACACTCACGCGCATCAAGCGGAACAAAACTTACAACTTACTTTGCGTACAAAAAGAAAATGTGTTGTCGCTACAATTGTTTGGTGTTACTCCTCGTCGAGGTGTTAACAATGTAACTTAATTTGCTCACTATGTTCTTGTCGCTATTATTATGTCCTTCGAGTTTTGTGTCGTGCTGAACTTGATACTTTTTTCACTTTGTCACGAGTGTTGTTATCTCATATCTTTACGCTATATAAGTTTTAGTCTTTTCAACTTGAGCCATTCCCTGTATAATCCTTGATGAGAAGGGACCGAAAACGTTCGGATACTTTGACAAGTGCCTTATTTTGACTGGATGTGTGTTTGCGTGGATACTTACGACCTAACACGTACCTTCGTTATTAAAATAATAATAATAATAATAATAATAATAATAATAATAATAATAATAATAATAATAATAATAATAATAATAATAATTAATAATAATAATAATAATAATAATAATAATAATAATAATAATAATAATCTACGTGGAGATAAAAGTTTAATAATAGCAATGAAAAGTATGAATGCCGCAGACATCACCACGCAACATGACAATTTGTTCAAGGTTTGGTTTTGTGTGTTTCCAAAATCGATTTTCACGTTGCGATCATCAGTGGAAATACGCAACTAAAGAGATCAAGGGAAAAACAAAGGTTAAAAATCCAAAGAAGTGTGACACATGACGTGTTCATGAGTTGTTTCTGCACTGTTCATGCCCGTTTGTCACACTTACTCTTTATTTTAGTTCTCACTTTTTGTAATACTTACCACAAGTTACCCGTCATGTGTCACACTTCTTTGGATTTTTAACCTTTGTTTTTCCCTTGATCTCTTTAGTTGCGTATTTCCACTGATGATCGCAACGTGAAAATCGATTTTGGAAACACACAAAACCAAACCTTGAACAAATTGTCATGTTGCGTGGTGATGTCTGCGGCATTCATACTTTTCATTGCTATTAATAATAATAATAATAATAATAATAATAATAATAATAATAATAATAATAATAATAATAATAATAATAATAATAATAATAATAATAATAATAATAATAATAATAATAATAATAATAATAATAATAATAATAATAATAATAATAATAATAATAATAATAATAATAATAATAATAATAATAATAATAATAATAATAATAATAATAATAATAATAATAATAATAATAATAATAATAATAATAATAATAATAATAATAATAATAATAATAATAATAATAATAATAATAATAATAATAATAATAATAATAATAATAATAATAATAATAATAATAATAATTAGTGCAATTAGGAGTATAATCGATGCAGACATGGCCAGACAACAACGAGTTCATGGAATTTTTAAGGATTTTTATGTTATTCAAAATCGATTTTCGTGTTCCGCTCATCAGTGAATAGTATCGGAACTGAGGGTACTGTGTACAACAATAGAACATTTTATAACAGCATAATTAATTAAAAGTGTGAACAACAAAGGAAGTGCTACAGCATTACATAATAGGTGTCAAACATAGTGCTAACGTATATAACTGAGTGCTTTGTGGCTGCACTCAGTTATATACGTTAGCACTATGTTTGACACCTATTATGTAATGCTGTAGCACTTCCTTTGTTGTTCACACTTTTAATTAATTATGCTGTTATAAAATGTTCTATTGTTGTACACAGTACCCTCAGTTCCGATACTATTCACTGATGAGCGGAACACGAAAATCGATTTTGAATAACATAAAAATCCTTAAAAATTCCATGAACTCGTTGTTGTCTGGCCATGTCTGCATCGATTATACTCCTAATTGCACTAATAAAATTGCTTTCTCCACGCCGACTCTTTAAATAATAATAATAATAATAATAATAATAATAATAATAATAATAATAATAATAATAATAATAATAATAATAATAATAATAATAATAATAATAATAATAATAATAATAATAATAATAATAATAATAATAATAATAATAATAATAATAATTGTAGAAGAGAAAAGGACATATGGATACGAGTTAAGAGTAACTCTCCATCACTGTAACATGATACTTTATACAGTCAGAAAGTGCAATAACTAGGCACAAAACTGACAGAGTACTAAAACATTCGACGTCCTGACACCTAGCTTCAACACATCTCCGTAGCGCTAACCGACAGCCTTCCAACTTGGAAGGTTCAAGGTTATGGAAAGACCAAAGAGGGGAAGGCAAGCGCAACGAAAACGAGCAAAAGCTACAGTCCCAACGGAACAAAGAATGTCGATTGTTACTGGACGATGACGAGACCAGTACGATATTTGACAAAGCGGTCTAACTACAATTCGAATTTATTTATGGCTCAACATCCGAGTTTCATATTGCACACCTGATGAGCCGTCACGAACCATACGGCGAAACGTACGTCGTGTGAAATAATAATAATAATAATAATAATAATAATAATAATAATAATAATAATAATAATAATAATAATAATAATAATAATAATAATAATAATAATAATAATAATAATAATAATAATAATCTCTTTCCCTCAAACCAGTCAAAATAATAATAATAATAATAATAATAATGACAGTTCGCATTTCACTCATTGCATGAGGTCAACGCATCTGTTAACAATTTCGAGCCAAGCAGCTCCATCAGAAGCAGATTGCACAGCATCCAGAAGTGACAGATTAATGCATTGTAAGTCTTTCTTTATTATGCGACGAAAACAGCTGGCGACTGCAGCATTTCAGTCCCTATGGAGCCTCTGGAAGAGGCATCAGCACATCAGCGAGAAGTTGCGTCTGCGGCTGTACAACACTTTTATTATTCCAGTACTGACGTACAACTCGGGTACGTGGGGGGGGTCAGTGTGACCGTTCTGTCTCGCCTGGATTCCTTCCACCGCCGTCAGCTAAGGTCACTCATCGGTGTGAAATGGCCACAAATAATACCGAATGATGCTCCCTATGCCAGATGCGAAGCTGAACCCTTGAGTGTCATGGTCAAGAGATCACGCTGGAGGCTGTTTGGCCACATCCTGCGGATGGCAGATGAATCTCCAGCTGTTATGGCTATGTTCGCGTACTTCGCCAATCAGCAACAGAAATGCTGGAGGGGTAGACCGCGGACGACCCTGCCGCAGGCATTGGTGGGAGATCTGCGCCAAGCCAATGCCGGATTGCTCGGGAACTTAGACGCTCTGCAGAGCCTGCGAGCCATTGCCCATGACCGACCCGCATGGCGAGATCTATGTATGAAGATCTGTGCATCGTGATATTCCGACAGGTCCTGAAACAGTCAAACTCAGGAAATAGTACTATTATTATCACTCAGGCTGCAATATTCAATGACATAATTAGAGCCATATTCATAAATGACATATCTTCAATACCCATGAGCTACATTGTATATGATAATTACATCATTGTATCATCGTTCTAGCTCAATTTCTTTCCCCTGTCATAGTCCTGTTTATCATGTTCAGCATAAGCGAAGTTGTGGATCATGCTTGCATGGTTGACTCCAACGCGTACATGCAAGTAATAATAATAATAATAATAAGTCTTTCTTGACAACGTCGATCCATCTCAGACGTGGTCGTCCTCGGGGTCGTCGTATGTCTGTTGTGTTGATTGACATTGTGTTGATTGACTGCATAGTGTTGATGGCATAGTGTTGATTGACATTAGGAGGGCTTGGAAAGAGGACGATTCTTCGCCTTCCCTCACTATAATGCCACTTATAATGCTCACACTACTCCATAATGCCAGTTTGAAAGTTGGAAAAGTCGATTTAAGAAGGCCGTCTTGGATCAAGGTCAAAGCGTAGAAGAAAAAAACTTAAAAGCAGCGAGCATGTTGTGTGAAACAATCCACTGAGAAGGTTGATTTGCAACGTCAAGTGTCTGGACGAAGCCGGACGGGTTCAGATGCACGATTTTCGGAACTGGACCTAGCCAGCTTCATGCATGACCCCGTTGTCGACCGGCAATTATTCTTGTACGTGTAATGCCAATTTTGTATGCGAAATGGTGTTGTAATGCCAGCATTATGCCACCTGGAAAAAGGGACTATAATGCCAGCCATAATGCTAGCATTACCCGCCCATGCCTAAACTAAAGTGGAACATAAAATATCTCCTGATGATTGCTTTTTTATGTCGCAGTACTGACTACTAGTATGTAGTCAGTGTGTGTTAGCATCCACCGATCACACTGCCATGTTTGCATCTGCCACGCACCGCTGCATCAGTGCATTGCGCACTGCACTCACGAT
>NC_088648.1:25739733-25765733 GCF_964019385.1 Sycon ciliatum
CACACTGCCAGCGGCCAGTGCATAGATTTGGGCACGCTTAGCCTGACGTCACACAGCTGCTTCCTTTGAACTACTGACGTACTGTCTTTTGCTCACTGCACTCTGCCACTCAGTGACTCACACTGCCACCGCATGGATTTGGGCGCGCTTAGCCTGACGTCACACAACTGCTTCCTTTGAACTTTCTCTTTCTTTCTTGCTGTTGGCTTCACTTCAAAGTCTAATTAGTGGTGACTTTTAGCTTGTGCCAGCATCAAATTTTCACCCTCCATCCCTCCCATCTTATCATCTTGCAAATGGTACTAGGAACATTTACATTCACATGTAGCTCTATCTGACTCCTAACTGGTCATTTGCTTCGCTAGTTGCGGCTCTTCACGAGCCAGTTGTTGCCAATTGCCTTGGCTTTGCCTTGCAACCCCATTGTGGCACAATGTGGATTTATTGCGGCTCCTCGCGAGCCAGTTGCTGGCAGTGGCCTGGCATTGCTTTCCAACTCTTCGAGCTTTTGCATTACAAGACCAGTTTCTCGAAGCAGCACACTATCTCCAAAACAATTCCTTGTTGCCTTGGGCTGAGTATGAGTGTGTGCGGGATATGGTGCTAAAAAGTAAGAAACTCTGAGTTGATATGAACTTTCACCGCGCACAGCCGCGCCAGGTCCTTGGCTACACAAAGGAAAGGAAGAAAACCTCTCAAAACCTCTCCAAACCTCTCCAAACATTTCAAATTCTTTCCAAATTTTCGCCCGAGAGGGCATCTTCAAAGATAACTCTCAACTCTGAGTTAACCCTTTATGGGTCTCACATAAGCGTAAGGGTCGTATGTGACCCTTACAGGAAAATCGCATTTTCTTTGAGTTTTGTTGCTAGGAGACAACTAAAATGGTGCTCCACTCGTAGCTGAGGTCCAAGGCTTTCCAACGGTGTAAAAAACAACCATACTTACCATACAAATTTTTTCAGTATCGATCGACTGAAGTCTGGTGAAATTGGAAAAGACGACCATCCGCCATGCGCGCATTTCGAGAATGGGAGTGCATCTCTTGAAGCCGTGTCAGAAAAGCTTTCTGAGGATACTGACGGCACCAGTCTAGGCTGGATGTCCCTGGAGGATTTCCAGTGTAATGCCGTGAGAAAGAGAGCTCCGTTGAGTCCTCCTAGCTCAAATAAATCGTCCCCGAATGAAGAAATCAAATTTACCAACCAGCGAGGAAGCACAGCAACAGCAACTCTTACAAGGACTTGTCAGGTGCGATCAGCTGATTCGCCTGGCCGTGAGAATCACGGCACGCGTGACATCGCGCCTGAGTACTCATCTGAGCGAGAGTGAATCTGACGCGAGCGGCGCTGAGGTGAACGAACCAACATTGTGATATTGTGGAACTATTGCTGCTGGTGCATCGCCGATGGCGAGGTTTTGGAGTTCAAGGACGGAATTAGGAGCATAATTATATTCTTCACCAAGACGTAGCGCTTACCTGATTGTTTATCATAGGACTTCAGCTCCATCACGAACTTGGTATGCACTTCGTGCTGTGATTTTTGTGTTTTTTTTGTTCGCAATTGTATTTTCTCTCAACTTGAAGGGCTACCACGGGTCATACCCTTGCCTGGACATAGTCATATTTGTGTTTTCTGGACTCGTCCAGGCATACAGATTTTGAAAATATATAGTTTACCCATACCTACAACTCACAGAACTCGAGTTATGGCTCGTTGTTTGTACGCGTGTTTGCGTGACCACCCCTCACATACGTTGAGTAAGACCCACAAAGGGTTAATCCATTTTGCCCCACTGTATTTTCGCTTGTTGAGAGCGGTGTTAGCTTTCGTCGATACCCCTGGCGGGGGGAGGGGATGCCAACTTGGCCAGGTGATGGTGTGGAGATGCTAGCGATGGCTGTGAGAAAGCCTTTACAGGTCGACGTGTTCCTTGCAATATCCGGAGGTGCTAAATCCCCGGGAAGATCTCCCAGTTTTGTGGACGTTTTTGAAGTATCACCCTACCTCCGGATCCCCCGGCCTGCTCAGCCAGGAGTAGGCTGTCATAGATGGAGTGCCATCCATAGGTAATGTAATACATATAAAATAATAGTAGTTTGTATTAGCAAGATCAAAGAAGTACACAAGAGAGATTGGTAGCTGTATTAGCAAGAGTACATAAGTAAGTTGTCATAACCCCCGTGGTTATGTACTCTTAGTCTTAGTTGTGTACGTGTGCTTCTCTCGCGACGGGTACGGGCGTATATGGTGGTGTGGTGTGTTTGTGCGTGGCATTTAATCGTTTCAATACATGCGAGAAGACATGCTGTGCGCCTGTCACGTTGCAAACTTGTCGTCACCCTTTACACCCACTAAAAGCCTAAAACTTAATACGTAAAAGGTGTTGGGCGCGAAGACTGTACTGTGTACATGTAGGAGCGCTACTTATACCAGGCTCTAGACTAGAGAGCTAACGGTTACATGTAACGCCTTGGGAGAGTTGTCGCACTGTGTTGCTGTTGTTATTTGTGATCTTTAACATCGAAAAATCAAACGGGCAGGCTTGCCTCATAGTTATAATGACGACGATGTAGACTTGTAGCTTTAGTACAAAAGTACAATGTGGAAACTGTCGGAGATACGGCTATACGCGGCTTGATGACACTTTTAATTAAGAAGAAAAGGATAAAGACTGCAGTGATACAGTCATGTAGGTTTTCCATAGGGTATTTTGTCACCTTTTTTGGTCAGGAACGCAGAACTATGCAGCCTAGTCTAGTCATGACAGGCACAGACACCCAGTACTAGTGGGCCGGTACCAACAGCGGCACTGCCACTACGGCACTAGCACGAAAGGTGGGTGCTAGATTTCGCTCCTGGACTCAGGCTGGAGATCACACTTGCATGGCACTGGGAGAGGTGCAGGAGAAAATCCCTTGGTATGATGAGTGACAGAGTCCACCGTACGTGTGTTTCTGTAGTCTTATAATAATTATTATGTACAGTCCTGCTCGTGGAAATCGGATCAGCGTGAGTCAAGTTGGTTTGCGCCCGCCGCCACTTCAGTCACATCTCAGGCAGTGTTCATTACAATGACTGCACGGCGGCCAGGATAGCTCTTTGCGGAAAATGCTCGAACAAACTTGGCAGATTCTGCTCGAAAAGCAGAGAAATTGGCAGAACCGAACAAAACTTATGGCGGGCACCTCCCTGAATTCTGATGAATTTCTTTATCCACATGCAAAACATGCAAGGCGCATAGCAGAAAATTACCAAATTCTGCCTAGATGTATCTTTCTTCCGACATTATCCGCATAGGGCTAGACCAGGGTGACATTGACTTTAGGGCTGCAACGATTATACCAATTGCTCGGTAAACGATCGATAATTCCGATCAATACAATCAACTACCGGCGCCCTGAAGTACCGGTAATCGTTACGTTTGTGTGAAGTCTGAATGCGTTTCCGCTGTGAGTATGCAGTTGTCAGGGGTGTGGTTCATGTTGTGAGGTTCAATTGGCTTCAAAACCGCCATGTTTCGTAGCTATCCTTTCACTAATACAGACTTGTTGGTATTATGAAGACAAAGCTTGTGGAAACAGAGTAGTTTTGCACAAACTCCTGACACTTTTAGGCTTTCCCCAAATCGCCTCTTTCGCATGTATTCGGCTTTTCGCTTGCTTTTCGCTTAGCTCAAAAATACATCAGATTCGGCTGCAAAATAAGATCCGGCTGCGAAATCAGCTGCAAAATTGGAATATATTGGAAAATCGGCTAAAAGAATTGTTGGCATATTGGCTTAAAAATTGGTGAGATATTGGAAATACATGTACATGTACATGTACAGCTCTGCTAGATAGAACTGGCCACAACTGTACGTTGTACGTTGTAGTGTAGTATTTTACCAGTAATAATCTTCCTATTAATGGCTAATTGTTGTTTGAGAGGAGGTCAAAGGACACGAGTCACACGCCATCGACGCACTAGTGCTACACGTACTGAAGTAGAGAGCTCCAGCGGTCATGCTAGCAGCAACATCATTCGTTCCTGATAATTATTATAAACGCACTTTGCAACAAACAACATTTGCTGTAGATTTTCGGCGATTCTCAAAGGAACCCTTAATAATCCGCGGAAAGCTTAGCGATTTTTCGATAAATCTCGTTTTCGGCGAATGTTTCGGCTGGCCGATTTGGGGAAAGCCTATACACTATTTGCTAATGATTGTAATCGATTAAAATCATTCGTTAAGCCAAAGAGTAATCGATACGTTCAAATCCACGATCGTTTCTTTCAGCCCTAATTGACTTGCTTGATCGGATTTCATTGAGCACGTCTATACATGTAAGTACATGTACATGTACATGTCACTCCAATTTCAGAAATTTTAGGTGCTCAATATTTTCGGTATGAGGGCAAAAGGCCAGGTTAGGTGAACAGAAATTTTCGGTACAGGGCTAGGGAAGCTGTTCCCTATTGGATTACATGTATGTGTGTTAGTGTTTGTTCGGTGTATTGAAATTTTAGATATGAAGCAGATGCACCGAAAGTACCGAAAATAAAAGTACACCGAAAATTTGTGAAATTAGAGTACTTCGAACTTTTGAGTACATTGTGCATTGCACTCCAGTTCATTGTGCATTGCACTCCAGTTCATCTGTACAGAGAATTTCATCATGGCATGGGTTTCGGATATTGCGATTTGAAAGTGAGCTTTGTGTAGACAATGTTCTTGTCTTGTGGATCCATTAAAATTAAAATTTAATAGATAAAAACAAAATACATGTGCAAGAATGGACTCGGATGGAGAGCAAAAGATTAGTTTACACGAAAGAAAAGGGACCAAGGAACTACAAGTTACGCAATAATGTCCACTACAGTATTCTAAACACCGCCAGTTACTAAACAATCAGCTCATGCGATGACATTGCACAACACTGACCGACGGCACTAGTGACGTTCTACAACTGTACATGTAACTGAAGCTGTTGGAGTGCGCATCCACAATGTGCTAGGGCTGCTAGCCAGTTACATTTTTTGTTATGTAGTTGTAGAACGTCAGTACCGTCGGTCAGTGTCGTGCAATGTTATCGCATGAGCTGATTGTTTAGTAAATGGTGGTGTTCGTGGACATTATTGCGTAACTTGTAGTTCCGTTTTTCTTTTGTACAAAATACATGTACATGCACTAGGATACAATCATGTACAATGTAGATTCTACCATCATCACCCCACAACAACGAAGTCATGAAGGTTCTCCAAAATCGAGTTTCATGTCAACTACATCGGACTCCGTTGTTGTGTGGTGATGACGGCATCATTTATTCTCTTTATTGCTATTCCAAGTATATTTCCGGATATCCCAAGAGAATGTACATGTAAGTCAAGCGGACGTTAGGCAAAGAACAAAGGGAATACTCCAATTTCAGAAATTTTCGGTGCTCAATATTTTCGGTATGAGGGCAACAGGCTAGGTTAGGTGAACGGAAATTTTCGGTACAGAGAGAGCAGTTCCCTATTGGTTTATGTGTGTTAGTGTTTGTTCGGTGTATTGAAATTTTAGGTATGAAACAGACGCACCGAAAGTACCGAAAATAAAAGTACACCGAAAATTTGTGAAATTACAGTACGTGGAAACTTAGCGTTCCTAATCGATTTCCTTGAGACTATCATCAGGGAAAAGTCGTCTCACAACAGAAGCTATGCGGGGAAGCAAACTAACTTCTATGTCTAGAGGATTGTGGTAAGTATAAAGGTGAGTAAAAGTGGGGAGGCTTCCTGCAGTTTCATAAATAGTTAAGAGTAGAGCCCACACGCTCGCTTCCATTAACACTGCAATAATTCAACTCATTTCACAATCATTAACACAATTACACAATGTTTCGGCAAATTGCCTTCATGAGGTTCACAATTATACTACTTGAAGTATTCATTCCGGACTCGTTTAAACTAACATACTTCTCTCCTTGATGTGTTATGAACAATGTTATGCCTTGCATTCTCTTGAGATATCCGGAAATATGCTTGGAATAGCGTGGAAGCAGGTGAATGTGATAGCGTGAGTAACTGTGTCCGGGTGTAGGTGTATGTGAATGTATGCGTGTGTGGATGCTAGGTGCGAAGAGTGTGAGATGACTTTCACTGATGTCGATAGTCTCAAGAAAATCGATTAGGAACGCCAAGTTTCAACGTACCGTATTCTCTTTGTTCTTTGCCTAATGTCCGCTTCACTCATACTTGTTATCGCCATAGTAATAATACTTATAGTACACTGTTACAGTAACCCGACTGTTATTGTCTTCTCGTCGCCGGGTCCGGAATGATTGAAAAATTAAAATTGAAGAGAAAGTCATAAATAGAGAGGTTAAGATGCACGTTATTTCCGACAAGACGCGCAATTTCACGTCGAACTTGGCGTAAAACTCCAAATTTCGACGTGAGCAGCAGGTGGCTCGCGTTGATTTTTCGACGTGCGAGCAAATAAACGCGAGCTGAACTTTCGCGTCACGTCGGAAATAACGTGCATCTTAACCTCTCTAATACAGAGGCTAGTCAACTTATGACTAAAATTAATACTATAGTGAATAGGCAAATTGTTAGAAGCATTTTTACCGCTTTTTAGGGACATCAGGATCGCCGGAACTGCAGTTTTCAATTGATCCGGTCCTACCATAGTCTTTCCTGCTTTGTTTATAATATGGGGGGAGGGGGGGGGGCATTATGCCCTCCTCAGCGTTGGTAGCTACAAAGTTTGTCCGGCGTAAACCTGACCAAGTGGACCGGTTCCGGCGGGCCTGGACATTGATAGTGCTCAGCACACATCATAAAGCCAGAACGGCTAATATGGATGGCGCCAGCAACCAGGTGCATGGCGTGAATTGGCCTGCACCTGACCCGGTCTCTCCTAGCTCTCCGTGGTTCACCAGCACACTGCTCATGTTGCCCTGTGCTTGGCTGACGTCTGGCAACGTTACGGCAATAGCGGCAGTTGGCCGCTGTGTCAGTCGACTGTCTGTATGGGCCGTGGATGTATTGTTAGCCTCCTTGTTGGTCTCCATCTGCTGAGAAGCTACTTGCTGGACAGCCGATGATGGCTGCTGGGCAGTTGATGGTGGCTGCTGGGCAGTAGTTGATGGCGGATCTGCAGGGAAGAAATCATTGCAATGCAGACATCAAGAGTGAATACCGTACTTGTGCGACTTGTGAAAGTTTGTCTCATAGATGCAGAAGCCTGTAGTGAGCACAAGCCTGGTTTCAAAATGCACTCTCAGCACGTAAGCCTGGGTTTAGTGTTATTATTAAACATACAAAACACAGTGCCACCTTGCGCATGCAAAAACAAGAGCATTGTTATTTTTAAGTAGTGTAACTGTTGGTCAAGTCCGTCACGTCTGTCCGGTGACTTCTCATGTTCAGATCAAGTCAGGCCGGGACGATAAGTGTGATTTGTCATTTGCCATAGAAATGCCTGGTATTATTGAAAGACTGTATGGAAGATAGGCCTTGCCATGACATTGGCTTCTACAGAAATCAGCCATGGCACCCTTACAAACTCATAGCAACCATTCATGATTCTATAATAATAATATTACTATTTGAATCTGGAAAGGATTGGGAGAACTTCAAATTCAAAGGATCAGTCGGGGAAGTGAACTGCCTGAAAAGAGAAAAAACGCCAGACCCACCAGGACTCGAGCCTGGGACCCTGCTTGTCATGAGCAATGCTCTAACCACTGAGCTATGGGACCAGGCTGAACCTAGAAGGCGCTGACAAGTTTTTCACTCCAAAGGCAGCTCACAACACGTGCCACACATACTGATGGCACTTGGGTCTTTTTCCCTCCCCCAGGGGACCAACCACGGTCAGTTTCTGGAAACTACCAGAGGTGAGAGAAAGTGATTCAATTTGGAAAGGATTGGGAGAACTTCAAATTCAAAGGATTAGTCGGAGAAGTGAACTGCCTGAAAAGAGAAAAAAACGCCAGACCCACCAGGACGGAGTGAAAAACTTGTCAGCGCCTTCTGGGTTCAGCCTGGTCCCATAGCTCAGTGGTTAGAGCATTGCTCATGACAAGCAGGGTCCCAGGTTCGAGTCCTGGTGGGTCTGGCGTTTTTTTCTCTTTTCAGGCAGTTCACTTCCCCGACTGATCCTTTGAATTTGAAGTTCTCCCGATCCTTTCCAAATTTAATCACTTTCTTTCACCTCTGGTAGTTTCCAGAAACTGACCGTGGTTGGTCCCCTGGGGGAGGGAAAAAGACCCAAGTGCCATCAGTATGTGTGGCACGTGTTGTGAGCTGCCTTTGGAGTGAAAAACTTGTCAGTGCCTTCTAGGTTCAGCCTGGTCCCATAGCTCAGTGGTTAGAGCATTGCTCATGACAAGCAGGGTCCCAGGTTCGAGTCCTGGTGGGTCTGGCGTTTTTTCTCTCTTTTCAGGCAGTTCACTTCCCCGACTGATCCTTTGAATTTGAAGTTCTCCCAGTCCTTTCCAAATTTAATCACTATTTGAATCTATTAATAATTATCTGGAAACTCAAATTCATACTTTATAATTATCTGGCCACCCATTGACCATGATGCTATATGAAGAGACAATCATCGAAGCGTAATGCAATGTATCAAGCTGTTGCCAAGTTTGCCGCCTCTGGGTTTCTGAACCTACACAAGCCGTATCCATGCATTTGTGGTGTCTTCTGCAAGCTACACTGCATATGCAAGGCGGGTACGAGACCCATATGCAGCACGTGCATTATACAAGTGTACTTTTTTTTAACTGATCACCTTGATGATAATTTTGTCAATGGTCTCACGATAATACTGCCTTTAAAATCCTTTTTTCCTCAAATCTAGGTCTAGGCTGCGCATTACACTATGGATATACAGTGAAACCTGGTTAGGAAGAACACTGATAAGACAAATGTTTGCCTAAGAAGAACTAGTATTTGTAACTGCATTGGATAAAACCCTGTGTATTCACTGGGTAAAACATATGGATAAGAAGAACTCCCGTTATTGCGAACAAAATATCATCGGTCCCTTGATGTTCGTCCTAAAGAGGTTTGACTGTACCCTGAATTGCCAAAACCTTGATCAAAGGTGGGGGGGGGGGGGCATTGTGCTCAGGTAAGTGTCATACTCCAGCAAACACGGTACATGTTACTGGTCTTTTCACCTGCCCGACTTCGTTGAGTAATCAACAGGATTAGACCATTACATGGTGATGACCAGCAGAGGAGAACTAGTAGGCTAGGATGTCATCACGTGCGCAGCATACTGATAATAATAATATACATGTATATACACAATGACCCTACTACGGATGCACTGCAGTATGTCAGATATCAGAACAGCTAGGATGTTGTTTTCACCCGAAATGGAAGACTTCTCCCGTGCAACCTTGTTATGCTAATACTGGAAATTACTTTGTGTTTTAACATGACATCATGATGACATCATGATGACCTACCCAGTGAATCTCTCTCGCAGACAACTGGCTTGGTTTGCTGACAGGTTCGATATGTGACTGCCTTGGTCGAAGCTCTCAAGTATCCGCAACGGATGCCTCTGAATGACGAACTGACTTGCTTGGTGAACACCTCTATTGCGCCCAAGCCACGGCTGACTAGCGGTTGTGAGGTCAGCAGGCGCTGCATGCAGTTGATGTCTGACTGGGTCGTGTCAGGAAGCTGGCTACCAGTGTAAAGACGTTCACAAGTGTCTGCGGCATGCTGTCTTGAAAACGCAATCGGATGGTAGATATACTCCTTGTTTTTGCATGTGACGGACACAGTTCTTTGTGCCAAGGCTGAGGGAATCAACACAACATTGTAAAAAGAATATTTTCAATGAAAAAGGAAACAGGCCATTTTTTTCATAAGCTGGTTGCATTGCTCTACATCATTGTGTAGCGGGTAGCTTATAATGATCGACTTCATTCCCATATACCATGAAGCGCAACTCCCTTTATGGATACAGTCACACTTGTAAAATTAGAACCTCAGAAATTTCAACAACTCTCTGATAACAAAACCATACATGCCAACCTTTTTTCTTTCCTTTTTTTAACTTTGTTTTACTTTGCAAAATCCAAATGGGAATTTCTTCCCAATGACAAGGTAGCGAAGAGAGAAGAAAAAAACAAAAAAACCTGGAGGCTTGAGTTCCCTGGACAACGAGGCTAAATTCCCTTGATTTTGACCCTTTCCCCTCAACACCAATTGTTTTAGCGCATCCATCATTAGCAGATGTATTTGACTGGTGCTCAAGCCAAAAAAAAAGGATGTCATTGCATTGCATTGAGCTGTAACTGCACACAAGTACAATTTCTGTTCATTACCAGTACACCGGCGATCTGTTGCCGTTCCATATGTTGTAGTCTACTACGTGCTATTATGTGCTGTGTGTACTTAAAACAGATCTAAATGTTTGAGGAAATACTGAAAAAGGAGAAACACATCTATATAAAAGTTCCACCTGAATCCCTGGACTTTCGCAGGACATCCCTGGACCCCGGGACAACACACCCCATTCCCTGGACTCTCCCAGGAAACCCTGGACGGTTGGCATGTATGCAACACTATCTTCAGACCCAGCAACTGCTGGAATCCTTACTTTCATTTTCTACGGCACATAGAGCATGTCCAATGTGTTGACTGAGGATGCATGACATAATTATATTTTGGTGCAAGAAAAGATCTACGGTTCCCCTGCCACCACCCCCCCCCCCCCCGCCTTAAAGTGGGCGGCCTTTTCGGAGTCTGTGGGACCTTTCACCACTCAAGCATCAAAGCAAATGTGCATCTGAAATATGGCATCATTATGAACTATTTTGCAGGCAAAAACACATTATAATATTTTCTACGCTTCATTACATTTGTCGCTTCGCCCATTGCAACGTTTGTGCCTCGCGGAGCCCTCTCCCCCAACAAACAAATTCATCCCTTTCCACACTATTCCGCCCCAGAACAGCTCATCTTTTTTCTGCGGTTCGTGCCCACCCACATCGTTTGATTGGGCATTTGTCAAGACTGCAAGCTCGCGTACAAGAATCCTGGTATCTCGCTTGAATTTCAAACTGCTGAAGTTGACGATGGCACGGACAGAGTGTTAACAAACTCCTAAAAATGCCACGTGTGTTGCGTGTTGCTGCGAAGGCATTAAGCATGAAAGCACCAACAAAACCAACAAAGTGCTTGTCAAGGGAAGAAGGTGCTGACCTGATCTCGCTGCAAATATGGTACGGTGTTCCTCAAACAGCTACCGTATTTCCCCAGAATGTAAGTTGCACCTTTTTACACTAAACCTCCTACTTATGTGAGTGTTTGAACAGGCGGCGAGGTGACAAAAGTCTAAGGATGGCAATAAACCAAATCAGCTGAGGCGTCATTTCACGAAGGTTTTATTGAGATGTGCCATCATAATTATTTCTTTGTCCATCACCACTTCCCGTAGAATTTGTTCGTGACATCTCAATAAAACCTGCGTGAAATGATGCTTCAACTGAATCGGTTTATTGCCATCCTTAGACCTATGTGAATGCATTGAAACATTTTGGTTCAGACCTGGAAATGGGTTGGGACTTATAATTGGGGACACACGGTAGGTGTCCATTGCCTGCCAAGCTGAGGCATGGAGTGCTTGAAAAGGAGGTTTCCTGACCTGAATTTGAACGCGCGTCCTGCTCAGTGTCTTGTGATGTGCTATAATCGTGAACAGACCGAGTCTGCCTCAAACCCTGATGAAGATGCCAAAGTCCGTCACCATGGGTGCTGTGAAGCATTGGGCCACAAGGTCACAGGCGACTATGCTCTGGCTCAAGCGGATCGCTTTGATTCGAGTGGACGAAAATGGAATTGGAATATCACCCTGGGAAGCAGCACTTGTAATGACATGGGGGAGGTACAGTCGACTCCTGATATAACGAACACCATTGTGCAGGAGAAGTAGTTCTTTATAGCCAAAGTTTGTTACAACACAAACGCACTCACACTATACAAGCAGCAAGTCATGACTGGCAAGTGGCCCAAAACAGTATGAGTAATTATTTGTTGCCATCTTCCATAGGGCCGTCAAATAGCAAAAAAATAGGTTTCAAATAGGTTGTCAGGAGCAATACTACTTGCTTTCGTGGAGCGTGGCTGGTGAACTGTTCATGCTGTTGTCTGCAAGCGTCGTATGGTCTCGTCGGGTCAAATGAAAAACCTAATTACAGTATGAGTGCACTTGGTTTGCATGCGACCCTGCAAGATTTGATTCACTACGAACGAAAACTGTCAAATTTGTATGGGTTCAAACAGGGACATGGACAGGGGTTCGCTATATCATCACAAAATTCGCTATACAGGTGCGAGTTCATTTTTAGTGAAGTCGACTGTACATAATATCTCACCTGTATGCCGCTGACAAATGAACGGCTGGCGTGGTTCTCCACTGCAGCTATTCGGACGTATGGTTCTTAAACCATCGGACGAAACTGACACGGCTGCACACCTAGGTCCAAATCTACCGAACTGCAGTAGCGATGACCGACTATTATAGTCCGGCAGCGAGCGGAAACTGTCGTCCAGAGATGCGGTGATGCCGAAGTGCGCTTGCGCGCCATCCAACTCTCTCACGGCAGCCAGGCAAGCTGCACCGACCGTGGCAGGATCAGCTATGGCCAGATGTCCGCCAGCCTGTTGGCAGTGCTCCTCAGCTTCAGTCCAGGTTTCTCTGGCGTTCACAGCCACAAGAAGGTCGATACCTCCCAAGCAGGTACGCCATGTACCACCACCTGTGAGAATAACACCATTCGTCCACAACATGAATATATGTTGGACTAAGTAGTGCGTTTCGCTGTACATGCACCTGTCTCTTCTTCTGCCTCCCTAGTTGCTGCCAAAGCTGGCACTTCCCGTCATTAATTTTATAGTCTTTAGTTCTTTAATATTATTATTTGCCATGGCGACCCCCGTAAGCCCAAATAGCTGGCAGGGCAGGGTTGGGCCTTTTTTTTCTTTTACTTCACAGGTGTAGCATTTTATCAGTCATTACGTATGATTTATACAGTGGCAGTACCAGGCGTGGGCCATCCCCTGGATTATCAAAATGGGTGCCTTATCATTTTTTTTCTGTTGTTTTTACACTATCTGTATCATGTACTAAGTAGTGCGTCCAGCCCCTATATGATGTCCACCCCTCTATATAGAGTCCATTAATCCAAAATCCACTGTACACAGTCCAAACTTGGAATCAACTGTGAGTTCAAAGTTTAGATGGACACCACTCCCTGTATAGAATCCAGCCAATTGGCTCCCCATAGAGTTTATTGGTCCAAAATGAAAAACCCGGTAAGTGCCAAATTTGAGAAAGTCTGATTTTGAGCTCAGTGTAACCCAACGGTCTAACACTACCAGGCAAGATTTCATATTCAAAATCTGACTAGAACCATTTCAAAACTGGAACCCAGATTTGGATTTAGATACCAATTGCACATAAGATTAACTGTTCTTGGCCATTATCTGAAACGTAATGAAATGGATTTGGTGGGTTTTGCATTCCGGCTCTTCAAATTCAAACAAACTGTATAACTAGTATGCCGTAATGTTGGGTAACCAGTATGGCCGCGGTCCGTGACACAGGAAACGTTTGCACCGCTTTTGCGGAGGCGAAAAGCGTAACTCCAACGGCCGCTTTCCTGGGTTCTAGGCAAAAACCAACTGCTGGCGTGATTATTTGTCGCAATTTGCCAGTCTTGTGACAATGGGCTGTTCCATGTACTCTACATTCATGTCTATGCACAAGATCTGATCTTGCATGAATAGACTCAGATGGAGAGCCAAGGTTTAATTTATACAAAAAAAGAAAGACCAAGGAACTACAAGTTACGCTATACTGTCCACTAACACCACCAGTTGCAGTCAGTGTCAGTGTCGTGCAATGTTATCGCATGAGCTGATTGTTTAGTAACTGGTGGTGTTAGTGGATAGTATAGCTTAACTTGTAGTTCCTTGGTCTTTCTCTCTTGTATGAATAGATAATTATTTATCAGCAAAAAAAGGAAGAAAGGCAACCGACCGGCTTTTTTGGCCCACTATGCGGAAACAAAGGACTTTTTCCGAAAGGCCCTCGTATTCTAAACTGGATATTGCTTATACTTTAACATGATGTCATGATGATGTCATGATGATGTCATGATGACCTACCCAGCGGATCTCTCTCGCAGACAACTGGCTTGGTTTGCTGACAGGTTCGATATGTGACTGCCTTGGTCGAAGCTCTCAAGTACCCGCAACGGGTGCCTCTGATTGATGAGCTGACTTGCTTCGTGAACACCTCAATCGCACCCAAGCCGCGGCTGACTAGCGGTTGCGAGTTCAGCAGGCGCTGCACGCAGTTGATGTCTGACTGGGTTGTGTCAGCAAGCCGTCCACCAGTAGAAAGACGTTCACAACTGTCCGCGGCGTGCTGCCTTGAAAACGCAATCGAATGGTAGATATACTCCTTGTTGTTGCATGCCAGTGAGACATCTATTTGTGCCGTACCTGAAGAAATACACACAACACATTGAAACGTTCACTGGTTTGAGGGAAAGACACAAACGGGAAAGGGCTGAAGAAAAAATTGACTGTCACCACCAGGTGTCGAACCAGGGACCCTCGCTTGTAGCCAGCGATGCTCTAACCACTGAGCTATGGTGTAGTCATCACATTGAAAATAATCATTATTTTCCCTTCGACCTGGATATTTGGATTGTTGAATTTGAGCGAGGTGTGACTGAGTTACGACCTGTTGAAGTTTCGCAAACGAAATGTGTAGAATTCTACACATTCAAGTATGGGTCGGCTTCTAAAGGTAGATCAAGAACACGTGGAGCATTTATCTCTAAGCAGGGGTCGTCCGTATTTTTCGAAAAATTAAAAAATCCGTCCTCTGGCAGAAAGGGGGTGGGTGGTCAAGAGCGCTGGCGGAATTTAATTTTTTGATTTTTCGTACTTTTTTTTTTTTTTTTTCGTCAGTGACTCATGCACTCGATCGTTGCACTGACTCGCAGTGCACTGTATTTATTTATTTATTTTATTTATTTATGGATTCCCCAAAGGCCGAGGCCTAAGTCGAGGGGGTCTCCGTTCATGGCTTACTGGGAATATATCTGCAAAATTATAACATATAGATTGAGAAGAGGAAGGGTTATAACAAATTAGGGGTGAAACGGTTCCATGTTTTTCATGTTCGGGTACCCGAATGCCAGCATTGTTTCCCACGGTTCGGGTATCGGTTCCATGCACTCTTTTCTCCAGACCGATAAAATGCGTTCGCGACAATTATTTTTTAGAAAAAACATTTTTACGAGCAAGAATGAGACATCGGAGAGTCCAAGTGCGAAGAAGATAATGACCAGAGAACTCTTTGGAAGAATGGGGATCGTAAGGTAAGACATTTAAAATCTTGAGTAGACTTGACGTGTCCATGTATTTGTACAAGAACGAGATTTTTCGAGTTTCGGTTCGAAATTTGACGCTACGGGTACCCGATTCTTTTCAGCTGGCGGTTCCAAAACCGGTTCCTTACCCGAACCGTTTCACCCCTATAACAAATGCGTACTGTAGAAACCATCATAACATTCGTTACTATGTTATAGAAACTCTGGAAGGAATGTTGTAGATGTAGTGTAGGATCGCAAACACCAGTATGATATACCGGTACATGACTTTTTTTGGGATTGTAGGACGTGCATGGCCTTCGGTAGACCTCCTACTCACTTTACTTAGCTACTAGTACTTGACATACATGTACATGTACATGTACATGTAGGTGCAATCAGTGAACATGGGGTCAGGAGTTCTTATTTTCGAGCTGGGCATCGGTAAAGATCAAAAAATTAATGGGAAAAAAATGGGGGGGGGGGTGGGTGGGTCAGAGACAATTTTGCACGAGGACGGATTTTTTAATTTTTCGATAATTACGGACTACCCCTAAGCTGCCTATATGTATGCGCCTTGATCCTTGAAGGGTGGTGGTGTTGCTACGGAGGCGGAAAACTCGGTTTCCAGCCGAGTCTCACGCGAACCGTGAATTTGTGTCGTCTATATTCAAAGAAATTTCACCTCCACCACCACCAGTGCTCTATGGCCGACCATCAAACACGCAATACGACTCCAGGTTGTAGAGATTGACAAATAAATATTTCCTCCATACAGCGCTGTTTTTGACCATTGTAAGGTCTCACCAGTGGAGGTTTAGCATAATGAATGGCTAGAACGAATTCGAAATCACAGTTTTAAACACACAGAATGAAATGAAGAACCGCGATCCCCCGCTTAGAGGTAATAGACATGCTAAGTGCTAACACACGGAGAAAAAGGTGCAAAATGACGCTGCTACGCGCCCCGTAAGAGTAGTGCAGGCATCATTGATACTTGCGCAGCAGTTTCTAGCACTCTACAATACATACATGTAAAGACAATTACGTACGTTCGGGCCTGATTGGAAATTTATATTTCCATTGCTATCAGGTTCGGCCTCATTTCCTCTGTGCTGCGCTGATGAGTTCACAAAGAACGAAACAGCATGCTGTCCGCAGATTGAGTAGTGTACATACAACCATGTAGCATACTGAAAATAAGGGTGACAGTTCTAACCTAGCGCTGCGAGTACGGTAGTTAGGCTAGAGGCCCCTGGGGCGTTCACTCCGTGAACTCACTCACCACCATACTGGGCTGTCATCGCATAGCCAGGCGTCGTCACACTGCCGTTGTCTCCATTGTACGTGGACATGGTGTTGAAAACACACACCTTACATTACAGCCACACTTGCGAACACTCGAGGGGCCCGTGTTATATTTCTCAACTCAAATTGCGGGAAGGATAAATGAATGACAAAAGTGCAGCAGCTTGTAATTTTTTTGTGATTTTTATCGTTCAATGTGTGAAGCGTATGTGCAAACCTTATAAATTTTGGACTTGGAAATTCCCAGCCCACATTAGGCCATGGTAAAAAAATAAAGTTGATTCTCAGGTCATGAGCCTGTGAAAATCGGTGCGAGTGAGCGATTTTTTATTTTATTTCCCACAATTTTTTTTATTTCCAAAGATAGGGTCACACATATGTACGTCACAGGTTATTAGAATTATTTTATTGTTCAGGCCAGGTAGTATAGAAAATTACCGGTATTTTACTACTCCCTGATTCATGCCTTTCGCATTGACCGTTTTCATGTGCGCATATGCATGCATAGAAATAAAAAAATCATCGGTGCGCCGCCAAAAATCGTAAAAAAAAAGTACTTGAGAATCAAAGATAATTTTTACCATGGCCTTACACATAATTTCTTTGCATGAACCCAGAGCAGAACGGGGTTTCATACGTGAAGTGTGATCAATGTATCCTGTATTGCAGAGCAGAACATCTCTATTATGATACACGACATCTCACCTGCTTTTCGCTGACAAATGTACGGCAGGCGAGGCTCTCCATTGCACTTCGTCATACTGATGGTTCTTGCACCAGTTGAGGTTACTGACACCGCTGCACACCTATCTCCAAAGATACTGAACCGCAGCTGCGAGGATTGACTATTATAGTCCGGCAGCGAGCGGAAACTTTCGTCCAGAGATGCGGTGATGCCGAAGTGTGCCTTGGTGTCACCCAGCGCCACTATGTCAGTCAGACAGGCTGCACCGACAGTGGTTGGATCAACGACGGCCAAATGTCCGCCAACCTGTTGGCAGTGCTCCTCAGCTTCAGTCCAGGTTTCTCTGGCGTTCACCGCGACAAGAAGGTCGATACCTCCCGAGCAGGTACGCCATGTACCACCACCTGTGAGCACAAAAGAAATCATAGACAACAAGAATACATCGAGAAAAAAAAAGTCCAAACAATCTGTATTTTGGCCTATTAGAGAGGTTCTGGAAAATGACAATGCGTAAAAACTGTCGCTCTACGTCCGAAATGCGAAACTTCGCAAAACCTTTTGCAACTTTGGACTCGAAACTTGCAGGGAACACGAAATGAACTTCGTTAAGGAAGTTGCATGAGATGGGGTCATGGCGTACGTGCACTTGGCGCGTGCAAACTAGGAAAATGTGCAGAACGCAAAGTTTGTGCGAAAATTCTAATGCACTTTCGCAAGGACCGTCGCGAAACTTCGTTCGGATTTTCTTTTTGCAGAACCTCTCTAATGTCACCTTGTGGTGGTGGTGGTGATGGTGATGAGGGTGGTAGTGGTGATTGTGGTGGTGGTGGTTGGGCACTTCTACGAGCCTGTGCCGCACAAGCAAGTTCACGCTCCGGAGGGTTATCACCCTCTTGGATCCATGGATAGTTGAGGTATCACAGAACATAAACCAAACTTATAAAATTCAAATCGAGCAACTATCAAAATGCTCTGCCTGCTCCTGTGCTGAGACACTCGACAACCTTACACCTAGCCGAGTAGGCACAGCACATCTACGAAGCGCTAGACAACCGTCTCAGTACTCTGTCAGGTTTGTGCCTAGTTGTTGAACTTCCTGACCGTATGTAGTATCTTCATAATATATTACAGTGGGGGACAGTTACTCCCAACTCGTATCCATATGTCCTTTTCCCTTTCTGCTTTTACTATTGGCTCAACATCCAAGTTTCACATCAGTTGAACTATAATAGCTCTCTGCCTTTCCCTTTGCTGCACCACCGTACTCGGCTTCTCTGTCTCGTATTCCTATGCTGTGGCACGAATTTGTACATTATATCTCTAAAGAACGAAAAAAATCACGGCTCGAGTTACATGTATACAGTGAAACCTGTCTAAGACGACCGCGCCAGGGACCTTCAAAATGTGGTCTCTGTTAGCAGGTGGTCTCCTTATCCAGGGTCATTTGACTGGACATAGCATGCCTTGGTCTTGGTTTACAGTGGTCTTCTGGGGCAGGTGATCTTCTGGGGCAGGTGGTCTTCTGGGGCAGGTGGTCTTCTGGGGCAGGTGGTCTTCTGCGGCAGGTGGTCTTCTGGGGCAGGTGGTCTTCTGGGGCAGGTGGTCTTCTGGGGCAGGTGGTCTTCTGGGGCAGGTGGTCTTCTGGGGCAGGTGGTCTTCTGGGGCAGATGGTCTTCTGGGGCAGATGGTCTTCTGGGGCAGGTGGTCTTCTGGGGCAGGTGGTCTTCTGGGGCAGGTGGTCTTCTGGGGCAGGTGGTCTTCTGGGGCAGGTGGTCTTCTGGGGCAGGTGGTCTTCTGGGGCAGGTGGTCTTCTGGGGCAGGTGGTCGCCTTGACAGGTTTTACTGTACTCATTTAGACTGTCTTTATCGTATCCATAGCAACCCCACCGCCCTGCAAAGATGAAAGGTGCAGATGCAGCTCATGAAACGGAGGGAAGTCAGTAGATCGGACCCACCACCAAGTGACCAAAAGACTGAAAAATGATTCAAAAATCCCATTCGCCGCATCCATGCTGAAGAAGTCGTTCAACAGATGATAGCCCTATGAATGAAATTGTAAGAACTGTGTCGTCCTTGGTCTGTGTGTATGTGCGTGAAAGCGTGCGTGCTTGAGTGCGTGTGTGCTTGAGTGCGTGCATACGTGAGGGTGTGCGTGCGTGCATGCGTTAGTTCATGCGTGCGTGCGTGTGTGCATGTGTGCGTGAGTGCCCTATTCGTGCTGCTCAGTCTGGGGACTTCCACATCCTAACCTCTGCGGTCAATAGATGCAAAATACACGTTTCATTACAAAGGTTGAGTTTGGAACGTCACAATACAATCGCCTACCTGAATTAGAGTTAGAGACTTGACGGCCAGTGTTCGCATCAACCAGCATGGTGATGAAAAGTAACAGACTCAGCGTCACATGCAACATGTTCACTTTAGACATCCTGACTACCATGTCTGGCCCTGTCTTCCACGGGAACGATCAAAGCCGTCTCGAAATTGCTTACTTCAACGCGATAGGTTGTGCACCAAGCAGCGCGCTTCGTTTGACAGTACCCGTGCCGGTCCGCAACTATGCAATAGTGCTGTTGAACAATACTGCGATGAATTTAAAATAGTTCCATGCATCCTGGACGCTGGAAACATTCCTCAGGGGTGTTGGCTCTGCAAACCTTCTGCATGGGCATCTTCTGCTGAATGGCTGAAGTCGAAGCTCGGTTTTAGTTCACTTCGCGCGTACGGGAACCCGTTGCAAAGCCCTTCGCGACGAAAACGGCTCCTTGATTGTAGCAAGAATGAGCCACGGATAGAGCAATCGCCCGGAAAGACAGGAGTGTTGGGTTCAAATCCCGTTCCTGGATCCTTCTGCAACAGAGATCTAAATTTGCCACGTGCACCGTCTCACAGCCACCAGCGGCGTGCATGCATCATGGTCATGATAATTGGGAAGGGTTTCCCGTACGCGTACGCGAACGAAGGTTGTCTCACACCAGTGAATTTTTTTTTGGCATGTGGGAAGGCCTCTTTTACGGGCAAAGCAAAGCACAATCATCACCATGTATCAGTACAGTGAGTAGTTAAACCCAACACGAATGAAAACATGTGAAATGGAATAAAAACAATATTTGTAAAAAATAAATAAATTAAAATTAAAATTCAATATCGAACACGAATAAAATAAAATAAAAATAAAAAAAACAAGTGAAGGCTATAACTATAAGTATCATTATTCGCGCACGCGCACCATAATGCAGCGCATATGCATGTATGACACCAACCCATTCCCTTTTGGGAAACGGCCACGTGCAGGGTGCAGGGTGCGGGGTACACCAGGTTTGGCCGGCTGGTACCTGAGTTTTTTTTTTTTTTTTTTTTTTTTTTTTTTTTTACGTCTTGATGAAGGTATCCGAGTTGGCACCTATGAATTCAGGGGATGGCCCACGCCTGGTAAAAAGAAAAGAAAGAAAAAAGAATGTCTGGCACCTATGAATTCAGGGGATGGCCCACGCGCCTGGTAAAAAGAAAAAGAAAAAAAGAAATCATATTAACAAAGAAAACTAAAGAAAAAGAATGTTTGGCACCTATGAATTCAGGGGATGGCCCACGCCTGGTAAAAAGGAAACCTGAGTACGAGTACGCTGAGCAAGAATGAGTGCCCCCGATCCGAAGCAATGGTGTAGCAACCATGTACCAGGGAGTAGTACAATATTGTAATTTTGACAGCATGTTACAAGGCGAGGATGCGCAGTGCTCCTGACTACAACCATAAATAGGGGATTCACACACACGGGTAAAACAACGGTTAGGCGAGACCGACAAAAATAGAGATTCCCGGGCCCTCCCGCACCAAAATCGAGCCAAAGCCGTTTTTTTCTTTGAACAGTTCATACATGTACAAGGTCCGTATGAAGACATCCAAGAAGAAGATTGCCTGATGAGTCCAGCGAGGACGAAACGTACGTCGCAATCGAGCTATGTCGTTGCTGTGTCATCTTCTATGTGCCATGCGCTACTTGATGTACCAGCCTGCTATGCGGGACACCACCAACCATGCATCGACCAGGCGCCAGGCGCGAACTGATGGTGGTGGTGGTGAGAAGGAGAGCTCTGTGCCAGAACTTTGCAGCCTAGAGAGCGTGTGTGGGCAGGCGTGTGTTTACCGCCATATTGCCAGGTGTGTCTTTACCACCATATCAAGAGTGCATAAACAAGAGTATGCAACTGTGGTTATGGGTCAGTGCGCGGCGCGCTGCCTTCATTACGTACATGTAACTTGCCTTCATCACGCTCTGAAAGCATGCATTCAAACTCACAATTTCTCGTACGAGCTCATCTGTTTTTGCTCGATTCGTTCCAGTACCTACGCAATCTCTAAATTCTGGCGCTTGAACTCCAGTTCCGTACGAAAGTTCATTTCAAACCAGAGGAAAAGTGCGGTGTTTGATTTTCCGCAGTGCGCGGACTGCAGCTGAATGATGTAATGAAGGCAGCGCGCCGCGCATCTGGCCCATAGAAAAGAGATCACAGTTGCATACTCTTGTTTATGGACTCTTGACAATACTGATAATAATAATAATAATCTTTATTTCAGGATTACCCAAAGGCTAATCCGTGTGAGTAGATCGTGGAGTCACACAAACCCGAGCTTGTACAACTCCAGGGTACCCTGTAAGAAGGCCTTAGGCCTGTGAGGATTGCCCTATCAAAAATTTGAATTTTTTTTGATAATAACTCCCTGATGTACAGACAGCAGATCAGGGCCATGCGTCGTTGGCCGAAATACAGAAAAATAGAACGGGTAAACCGCTTACCTGTTGTCTGTAAAAAAATGAATAAAAATTACCGGAAAATGCTGTAAAAAAAGCTCAACATGGCATGCACACATAAAGTTATGTACATACATGGGAAAAAAATAAAAAATATAATTCGCCCGCCCGCACCAATTTCACATGGGTCCTGCCCGGGAATCTCGATTTTATTTTTGTCTCGCCTTATGGGAAAGTTGTTATGGAAACTATGGTACTGGGGGAAAGGAAGAACCTCCCGGGAAAAAGTTGGCAAAGCCGTGGCCGTGGGCCTCAGGGCGTTTGTCAAGGGAAAAATCCCATGGCTATAAGACGCGCATGCGTAGATCTTGTCTTTGGCAAGAACTCTGAACCCTTGTTGTACGAGTGCATCGCAACTTGCATTTTCAGACAGTGCCCATCGGAAAATCGTGCATGGCGAATGCAAAATATAGTACAGAATGTACTACAAAAATGCAGTACGGATCGTTTTTTTAATTGCCCCGCCACAAGTTCATGGCCAAACATGCGGCCAAGGGAAAACTGACCACGGGTGTGAACGGCCCCACTCCGAAGGTCTGAACTTTTGCCTTGTCCCGTGACCTCAGGTTTCCCTGTGAGTATGAATCCCCTATAACCCGGTTGGCAGAGTCCCGGTCTTGCGACCATTTGAACCAGGGAGTTGTACAATACCAAGGGGGTATTGTACTACTGTACAGGCTAAAACATGCTGGCACTGCAACAAGCCAAATCACGAGGCAAGGGACTGCCCTGCACTGAGTACGAAGGGAAAGAAACGTGGCTGGGAGAAAACTTCCAGTCCGGAAATTGGCCTCAGTGACGACACGCAGCAGCAGCAGCAAGTGGCGTCCGCGGACATTACTGCTGGAACAGCGGACGCACATGGCATTACTGGTGCGGCAACTCCCCACAGCGAGGCACGTCATGCACCAACCCAAGGGCAGCAGGCTTGCACCTGCGGAGTGCCCCAAGGCTCTGTTCTCGGTCCTGTCCTCTTCAGTATATACACACGCGATGTCCCTTTGGTTTCCTCGCCTGTGCCAAGTGTACAATTTGCAGATGACATAGCCCTGTACGACTCCCAGGCCTCAGCGGCGGAAGCGTCCAGAACCCTCACCACAGCGGCAACTGCTCTGGCCGGTTGGCTGAAGTCCCGAGGCCTCATCTTGAACGCCACCAAGAGCCAGGTTCTGACTATCTCTCCCCAGCAGCATGTACAGGAAGTAACAGTCAAAAGCGGCGACTGTCTCCTCCCCTCAGCGTCTTCTGCGCGCTACCTCGGCGTTCGCCTTAACAATCGCCTAGATCGGGACACCCATGTAAACTATGTGGTCACCAAGGTTGCCAAGAAAATTGGCGCCTTGTGGCGGGTACGCCGAAGCCTATCAAGACGCTCTCGTCAGGTGTATGTGAAGGCGGTCATAATGCCCGACCTGCTTTATGGCTCCTGCTGTTTTTCAGCCGCAATGCGAGAGGGTCAACTGAAACGACTGCAAACCACGCAAAACAGAGCCATCCGCTGTATCGATGGCAACCCGCCCCGGACAGCCATGCAGCCGCTGCTCACTGCTCACTCCCTGTACCGTATCAGCGAGCTCTACAGGCAGAAGATATTGATCACCATCTGGCGGTGCATCCACGCCCGCGCCAGCCCTGTGCTCGCCCAGCTTCTGACCCCGGCACAAGGCACCCCTACCCGCCATCAGCAGTCAAATGGCCTACTAAGCCAGGCAAACCGTAGCCGCCGCGGTCAGCGGAGATTTTCTGTTGCTGGTGCTCTGCTGTGGAACGCTCTCCCTGGTGAGGTCCGCACAATTACCCGGCTACCTGAGTTTAAGCATGCATGTGTACCATACGCCTGTAGGGAGTAGTTCGAGTTGCTGCTGATCGCTCTGCTCTCCCTCCCCGTGCAGTTCAGTAACCCGCACGTAGTATCACAGATACATCGTATTCTCTCTCTTCCCCCGTTTACCCGCAGTTATTAGTATCCTATTCTCTTACTATGTGCTTCCATAGCTTTTACTATGTTCTTCCATAGCCACTTCTAGGCTAAGCCTTCGCCGTCATTTTATTGGGTCGTCATCCCGTTTGAATGTGCGAAGTGAAATAAAAACCAACCAACCAACCAGGCCGATCCCCAGCAGCCGCGGCTACCCCTGCCTAAGCAGAAGCAGCAGGAACAGCAGCAGCAACCAGAGCAGAAGCAGGGATCCAGGATTCCCGGTAGCCAAACGACACCTGTTATTCCAGCCTTCTGGCCGGCATCCCGGGGCAAAGCGGCCCATGCGTCTCCGGATGAGGAAGGGTTTACCCTGGCCTCAGGAAAACACACGTTTAATCCCCGCGTCCTTACCCGTGAGCAGCATCCCCAGCCGACAACCGCAGCAGTCAACATGATGATCCGCTGCCGCAGAGAAAGCTGCTAACGGCCAGTGTCCTGCAAGGTAACTATTCTAGTATATCCACGCTATAACTTTCTTATCATAATTCTCACCTATGTCTGACCTTAATCCTAATGCCGCCCCCTTTTTCCGGGTCTTTTCACTCAATCCCGTAACCCTTTGCATCATCATCATAGTTCAGGTACAAGATCTCAACCACCCCCGATCACCAGTGCTAGTAGTGCTTCTCAGTCTGAGATAGCGGGTCTCCAGATGGACGAGGTCGAGGAATTCACCCACAAGCACAACATAGACATTATTATTATTATTACTTTGTTTTACATCGGAAGCTCAACAGTGCAGCTGCACAAATATGAAGAGGCCGATGGGGGCCGATGGGGGACATACTGTGTCTTGCCGAGACATTCCTGACCTCGGAGACTCCGGACAGCCTTGTGTTAAACTATAAACTTATCCGTCAAGACAGACCTGGCTTCGGTGGTGGAGTAGCGGCCTATGTACGGAGCTCACTTCATGTTACTCGGCTAGAGGACTTTGCTCGTGGTGATCTTGAACTTCTCTTTCTCCTAGTTCACGGCCTCCATGGTAAGCTAATCCTCGGCACAGTCTACCGACCTCCTGGGTCGCTGGTCTCGTACTGGGACAAGCTGACTGATGCTGTGGACTCAGTCCACGCGCCCAGGGCCGGCACGCCTATTGCTTTGGTCGGAGATTTCAATATCGACACATCGTCTTCCAGAGCCGCTCAGCTGACGCATCTTCAACACTTCTGCCGTGACTTTTGTATTTTGAACCACGTCACTGAATCGGCGCGTGTTGGACGTGGTGGGTCCAGAACCACCATAGACCTCCTATTGGCTGAGGACGGTGCAGTGGGCTCTTGCCGCGTTCTCCCGCATAGCCTCAGTGATCACCTCCCCATCTTAGCTACCCTTGCCTTCGAAATGCCAACCGTGCCAGTACTCAGATCTAGCCGAAACACCAGAGGAATAAATCTTCCGCAGCTCTGCCAGGACTTGGTCAACTCTCGTCTAGAAGACTTCAGCACGGCGAAATCCTTGGAAGATATGTGGCAGCTATGGTATGACAAGGTCACCTCACTCCTTGACAGGCACGCTCCTATCCAGGAGCACCACATATCCAGCTCTAGACATCAGATCCTTACAAGGTCCCCATGGAAAACGCCCGTTTACCATGATGCAGTCCGCAGACGAAATCATGCCCACCATCGTTGGCTCCGAAAACCTACGGACACGGAACTTTATGACACATTTACAGATGCCCGCAAAGCAGCAAAGCGGCTTGCTCGTCAGCTGAAATCATCCTACTATACACAACTACTGGAGACGTGTCAATCCCACCCCCATAAAGCTTGGAAGGTCCTCAACGACCTCTGCGGTCGGAAGAAATTGTCCACTCCTACTCGGCTCACT
>NC_088648.1:25765933-25810933 GCF_964019385.1 Sycon ciliatum
CTCATAATGGGGAAATTATAGAAAAGAAATAATAAGATAAAGAGAATAAATTTCAACGCACCTCAATAAACGGAGCCCCACATACAGTACCTCAGAGAGAGAGAGAGAGAGAGAGAGAGAGAGAGAGAGAGAGAGAGAGAGAGAGAGAGGAGAGAGAGAGAGAGAGAGAGAGAGAGAGAGAGAGAGAGAGAGAGAGAGAGAGAGAGAGAGAGAGAGAGAGAGAGAGAGAGAGAGAGAGAGAGAGAGAGAGAGAGAGAGAGAGAGAGAGAGAGAGAGAGAGAGAGAGAGAGAGAGAGAGAGAGAGAGAGAGCGGCTGGGAGAGCGAAAGACAGACGGAACCACAGAGAGCGATGAAGATGATATTGGGCCACGTTAACATACCAGAGAAAGCACTACCAAAGCTGATCACAAACAAAACATAAGAAGCAGATTTGAGCACAGCATCGACATCATTCTCTATGACGTCATGCGAATGTAAAATCATCATGTATAGTATGCTATGAGTGCAGTGACTTAGCAGTGAGACCCGTCACTGCATGCAAGTACCCCGAATGATGACGTAATGCCCTAACACAGTGCTGGTTCTCAGAGCAAAACAGTACTGTCGGTCGCCAGAGAACTGGAAGAGGGGGGTCAGCCCTCCTAGCCTAGAAAATTTCTATTTCAAGTCTATGCCAGTCGAGTCACCTTGTGTACATTGGTATGCTGTGCTTGGTGAACATTTAGGCTGGTCTTTCTTCGGCGCTCCGTTCTTCATCGCCCAATACAGTAAAACCTGTAGCAACAGACCACCGTGACTAGCGACCAGCCTGCTACTACAGACCACTTCGCCAGGCACGGACGGTCTCACATTGATATTAATGGTTGTGCGGTGCAAACCTCTAAATGAGGACCACCTGTCACTAAAGACCGCTTTCTCTGGCCCCAAGGGGTGGTTGTTAGTCACAGGTTTTACAGTAGTACTGTAGGTAAAGAATATGAGGTGGACAAGTAAAGTTAACGTACCAGGACACGGTTTCCTCGGAGCTGCTGGGGGCTTACTGATCGGAGATGCATCTGGCTCAGCGGCCTGGGGTGCTGCTGCTGCAGTATATGAAAAAAAGAAGCACACATTCCTGCTAGAACAAGGCAGCGAGGCATACCCAAATTACCTAGTATGGCAACAAATATCTAACGTCATGCACAGTCTACTTCATCTAAAAATGCACCCCAGGTTTTTTGCCGTCTCTCACACACACTAAAACACAACACAATAATGCCCATCCGCAGATGACGATAGGTCCTGAAAGGACTGACGGTGTTTCAGTCACGGAGAACAGAACTTCGATCGGCGAGTGAGGTTCTGGTGACTGCGAAACTCCCGGCCACAGTGACAACTGATGTCATGAGACACAGTTAACACACGCGTACGTGCTCACACACACACACACACACGCACACACAGCGGTAGACACGTGGGGTAGTGCATTCACTGTTTGCATTACGCAGAGCTCAATGACTTGTTAGTTCGAGTAATTTGCCAAGGTAGGTTCGGGCCTGGTTAAAATCTGGCTTTGAAAAATTGAACACATTGACCTTTTCAGTTTTATCCAGTTCAGCCTCATTTTCTCTGTACTGTGCTGATGCATCCACAAAGAACGAAACAGTTTCGTCCGCCGATTTAGTATACAAGCCCCCTCTCCCACCTCCCCCCCCCCCCCCCCCCCCCGGCAAACCCTTTTTTTCTTTCTATATTAATTTCAGTACATGTATAGCGTGTAGATTTAGTAAAAAGGAAGTTTGAAAACTGTCCGCCCAAGCACTGTGCGACCCAAGCGCAGAGCATACCGTTTTTCCCGTTTTTAAGTCGATCCCTGTTATAAGTCGAAGCCCCCTACTTGGAACCTCAATTTCCCGGATTAACGGCAGATGAACCCCGATTGTAAGTCGACCATCCCTTTCCTAGTTCCGTTTTTAGGTCGTAAAAGGTAATATTATACGGAGCGCGGTGACAAGTGAATGCTCACACAGTAGAACATTGTACAGGTGTAATTCGTTGCACAGCCAAGTGACCTCACCCGCTGCTGTTTGGTACTTGTCAATCTGGTCCATTTCTCCAGGATCGCTCTTACGTTGGCCTCGGCCAACTTTGCGAACGCACTCCAAGAATAGATGGAACGATCTGTCGTCTCCCGATTGTACGGCGTCCAACAGGGCCTCGTTTTGCAAAGCCGGACCTATGAGAGCTGCGAACTTCGTCTTTTGGCTCTGAGTGATCAGGCTTTGCGACGCACATTCCCTTCGTAAATCATCCGCTGTGAACGTGCTGATCATTGTGGAGGTAAGTCCCTTGAAAACTTGCTGTCCCAAGCGGATGGCATCTTGAATCACGTATCACGTTCACGGTAGTCTTCACTAAGCTGTAGCAAATTGAAACAGAACATAAAAACAGCAAGCCATTAATCCATGATGACATGACTCATTCGAACAGCGGGACGGAAGAATATTTTTGGAGCTCTCGCATTTGGCGAACGGCAGTGGCCGTCTATCACGGCCACGCCATGAATGTCAAGGAAATGTCGTCGGGTTTGGCAAGGAAGTAGGAGTGCATCCCTGAGAAAGATGTTTGGTGAACAAGACATGTCAGGGAATAATTTAACCAGTATTGCATCGCAATAATTTAACCAGTAACTGCGATGCGTATTGATTGTTCACTGTACCAGGGTACAGTGAACAATCAATACGCATCGCACAGTGATGCACAGTGTACATGCCGGGTGTGTCTCTTAGGGATGAAATAGATGCACAGAGCTTCGAAAGTGTTGAGCTATGCGTCCTGGCACCAGATTAGGTTTGCAACTAAGGTGTTACAATGTACTTGTGGTCTGAGCTGGCACTCTGGTCAGCTCTGCAGAAGGTCAATGTTGTCAAGTGTTAAAAACAATTGCTATGCGACATTTTCGAATTGCTATTCAAATTCGATTCTGCAAAGCAAAATTGATATGCAAAACCGAAAGTAAATTACTCCCTGCATGTATACCCCCCCCCCCCCCCCCTACTCCCTGCATGTATACCCCCCACCCCCTACTCCCTGCATGTATACCCCCCCCCCCCCTACTCCCTGCATGTATACCCCCCCCCCCTACTCCCTGCATGTATACCCCCCCTACTCCCTGCATGTATACCCCCCCCTACTCCCTGCATGTATACCCCCCCCCCCCTACTCTCTGCATGTATACCCCCCCCCCCCCCCTACTCTCTGCCCAAGTATTTGACACGCAAACAGTCAGTGTGCAGGTTACATCAATGTAGCCCCCCTTCCCCCTTCCCTCTCCTGCCCAAGGGGGGGGGGGGGCAACATGATGTAAACATTGTGTAGGTAACTCCAAGACCCCCCCCCCCCCCATCCCCTCCCGTTCTGCCCAAGCCTATCCAGGGGATCCTTTACGCGAAACCCAATACATACAATCAAAATTAATATGCTACAGTTCTATCGTGGAAATCATCCAGTAACTATTATTTTTGTTTGAAGAAGGGCTGAGGCTTCCTGCAGCTTCATCTGTGAAAAGAATTCGGGTGGACACACCCATTCCCATAGCGCTGCACATCACATCCGAACCAGTTCCGTTATTTTTTACGTTTCGGCACTTGGCCATCGTCAGGTAATAACAATGAATACCGTGGAAGCCACACCAGAGCAGTATATGCGCAGAGTGTAGCGCCAAAAAAGATGCGAATTATGTCACCTAGTATGCAGAAGGGGGGGGGGGGGACAGAGAGAGAGAAAAGGCGCAACTAGCACATCACGGGGGAGAAGCAGCAGAAGGTAGCGCATTGTGCTCTGTGAATGGCCTTACGCAGAGTGTAGCGCCACTCTATTATTTTTGTGTTCATCTCTTTGTGCCCGGATGCATGCAGTTATGTTTAGTCAGCATCATGTGCGTCACGCACAATCAACAACATCACTTTCTCCGACGCCATGCGCAGGGGTGGCAGGTAATACTAGGGACAATCAGCAGGCGCGTGCCCCGTATGGGTTCCTGGGTCAGTGGGTGCCCGGAACCCCCCTTTTTCCGCTCAAAATGCAGGATTTTGCATCATTTTTTGAAATTTTCCCGGGGACGCCCCCCCCCCTTGAAGGGCACCGGTGCACGCGCCTGATCAGCGACTGTGATCCACGATTCACAAGTTTTGTATGTGTTTTTGGTCCCTGCGACATGTTGATGCTTGGCAAAGTACAGCGCGGCTCAATGAAATCCAGTGGCGCCACTCAAGTACGCGCCGGGCGTTGCGCAGCCCAAGACCAGCGAACACCGAGCTGGGAAGAAAGGTGCAAGGCGCAAACGTGAGTGACGCGACTGGATTTCATTGAGCAGTGCGCAGTGCCTAGTACTGTAGCGGGAAATCCAGTCGATTGACCGGGGCCCGGCGCCCTTGGCGCGTACAGAACGTTGCATGCAGACTTGCAGTGCACAGTCTAGTCATGCTGATCCAATGCAACCAGCGTGCTGCACCGCATAAATATGCGTACGCGTTCGTCCTGCTTACCCACGGCTGCTTGGCCAGCGCCCTGGGGCCGCTAGACGTGCGACTGGATTTCCATGTCCACGGCAGTACATGGAAGTAAATTGCACATGCGCCCTCCATGGAAGAGAACTGTACAGCAACACCTGGCTTCCAGTAACATTCGGATCTTGCAATAATACTTTTCCATAACACTGGTGCCACCTATCAGCACTCACAGGCGTCTGCTTTTCTCAAAATGACGTCGAAGTCACACGGATGGCCTTGCCAACTCATGGCTTTGAGAACGAGTCAGTGTCCATGTTGCTTTTGTCGCATGATAAGAGCAACATAATAATTGCATCCGAGCACATTATCCAAAACATTTTTTTCCATGCCCCTCTTTTCCAGTGAAGTGTGAGTGAACTCACGCTATGACTGATATTCTAGTAACTACGACTGTACATGACTGTATCACTTTCCAGCGTTCGTTTACTAGTACATGCGCGCCCTACACTTTGGGGTGGGGGCGGGGGTGATCTACCCAGCCCATTGCCGCTCACGGTTCACACCCCGTTTCACCGGCTTTTGACGTGAGCATCTAGGGAGTAGGGGAGGTCAGCACAGCCTGGTGTCCTTCAAGTATCCTTTTCTTACGCTCCCTTCCATTGCTAGCAGGACACAGGAAAGGTGCATCCAGCACCGGGTGCGATGGTGCACGGAAAATGCATTGTCCATCTCCTGCGATGGTGCAGGCCCCCATGCTGACCTAGTGGAGATAATAATAATTATATTATCATCTTGGTCCCCTGTTCACATCCTAGGCATCCTAGGCTTGCAGACTGCGATCGCTGAATGAAAATCCCGCGCAAAGTTCGTTCAGGAAAGATAAGAAGAAACATTGCTCTGGGATCCCTGAATTGTTCTTACCGTGATGTGTTGGGGTGAGGGTCAAGCAGCGAGCAATCGCAGCCACAGGGAGCATCTAATAATCAGATTTTCCAGCAGGCGTATGGTCTGCTTGGGCAAGCGGACACCCACGAACCGAGAGACTCGAGCCACTGCAGTGAAGATCCGGAAAGACTTCAGCACAACCAAGCACTGCACGCAGATCAAAGTAGTCCGTGGGTTACACAAACAGGTACATGCGTGTACCAGGTGTACCAGGTGTAGGTCTACGGTGTAGATGTACTCTGCAGCTAGATTCGCCTTTCTGAAAGACTTCTGAGTCTGTGTGTAGTCTAGATCTACTGCTCATTCTCAGACATAGTGGTTCTGCAATGATTTTGTCATCGATTCGTGATCATACTCTGTCTTCATAGTCATCATGGTCATCTTATCATAGCGCGAACCTGTACTGTACTGTAGCCTGTGCCTGTGGCTGCAGTCGACAGTCGTAGATCTAGTAAGTAGTGCAGAACACTAATAAATTAAAATTAAAATAATAAATTATTTTATTTATTTATTTTTATTATGAGTATACCATGTGTACTGTACTCTGTAGTCTGTAGTCTCGATAGGCCTAGCCCTGGCCTAGGCCCTAGCTGGCGCTAGTCTTTGATCCCATCCTGCATCCTGCATGCAGAACTCTGCCTCAGAAGTAGAAACCAAAATTTGGCGAGAAGGGGAAATACCTTGATTGACTCCCGACCCCCACTTGATCTCTACGTCATGGTGTCCCTTGTAGGGAAATTAACCGGTACTTCACACAAAAAAGCGCAGGCCGAAGATGTGTGCGTTCGTTCTCTGGTGATTCATCTTCATGAAACTCTGCGCCACCGCCGCCACGCCACCGCAATACAGAATCTGATTGTCTTCGCTCTCCTCTTTCTGTGAAGAAGGCTGTGCATCGAGAATTAACTCTCTTGAGCCAGTACAAGATCACGACTCGCTCCAAGGCAAGTGTGAACTGTCTTTTAGTACTCGTGTTCGCGTTTCCTGCGTTACGTTCGCGTTCAAAGCTACATGACTGTGTACAAGTCATGTAGCTGCGAACGTTCGTAGAATCTACGAAGTAACGTTGTTTCGCTTTTCGTGACCAGGTGACGTCAAACGAAAATTCGCGCGAACGTTCGCTCTGCAAAACCTCTAGTCCTTTTGCTTTGGTTCTGACTTCACGGTCAGGCTTCACGCTATTGCCAGTATTGGTGTTGTGAATAATCCCGTTCTCAAAGATTAAGTATTACTATAGTATTACGGTAGTAGTATATGTACATGATGGCCTACATGTCATGTAGTCATGTACATTGTACCTGTCCAACACATCAAATCAAACCAGTACTGCCCACAGACTGTCAGTCACGGGGCCACAGTATGGGTTATACATTTCAATTTATTCACTAATAACTTTATAATTATACTCTTGCTACCACTATCTAGCACCACTACTGTTACGTTCATTCTGCACATGAAGTAGAAGAAGAACAACCGGATCCTTCATCCTGTCCTCTGTCCACTTCCTTGGGTATGCCACTTTTCTATGCAGAATGTGCGCAATCGCGCCTCCTCATTCCTTTATCTCCTGTTGATTCCGTTATCTAGTGATATCGACGCCCGCCGAGGAGCCCTCAATGAGCGAAAGAGCTGCCTGGAGGATATGGAACATCTCAGTACCCAAGAACAAACTAATACTTCCTCGCTATGGTGTGGTGTGGTGAATGTGGGCCAAGCGCGCAGTGTGGAGAGGTGGACAGTTCAACTTAACTAATGTCAAATGGTGGAGTTCGTCGCTACTTCTGTGGCAATGTATAGGTGATCATATGGTTTCTCTCTTTAATAAAACCCCTCCTTATCTTTATTGCCGTGGTTGGCTAACACCCAAACAGAGTAAAGCGATGATTCGCACCCATATATTATTGCAATACATGTACATGCAATATTATACTTCAGTAACAATGTCATATTAGCACACGAAGGGACGAAGCCAGTTGTAAATCTAATGAGGCCTTTCGGACCATTCCTAGAAATCTCCGCCAATATACTGTACCAATCGACATCGTTGTGCTTCGTCACATTATCACCATGTACTGATTTGAGAAGCAATGGTACGTAAGGCCTCATCAGATTTAAAACTGACTCGTTTTTTCGTGTGCTAAGACGTTTCCCTATGCATGACTAAGTCATAAGGCTGAGTTTATTTAATATTATAACAAATTCCACACAGTCACTCATGCACTCATGATTAGGGCAGAGTCGGGTAGCATTTTCTTCGGGTATCGGGTCCGGGTAGTTTTCCACGGGTAGCACGGGTACCCGATCGGGTAATGTTTCCATGGTAAGACCACAATGCACACCGGCCCCTTCCCTTGCGCATTGGGTAGACATGCGTGAATTATTTGTATATGTGCACTGTACATAATGTCATCTGCGACTTCGGGTTTTCGGGTACTATTCGGTACCCGTCTACCCGAGGTCCTCACGGGTAGCACGGGCACCTGACTACCCGTGCACACCACTACTCATGATGCCTATCGCTAGTTTTTTCTTCTTTCGTTTCGTACAGTGTACATGTCGTTTAGGGGCTGTCCGTAAATATCGAACTTTTTTCACCAAACGAATTATTTTAGTTTAGACCCAACCCCTCCCTCCCTCCCCCTCAGAACGTAAAAATTGTTGACATATAAATGCATATACAACAAAAGTCGCAAGTGTGTCACTGCTCCTATGGCCATGTACATGTATCGAAGTTTTCTGAAACGAAATTGGTCAACCCCCTCCCACCCCATAACGAAATTATTTCGTTTCGTGAAAAAAGTTTAATAATTACGGACGACCCCTTAGTGTTGTCACAATGCGTATTATGCTGATCACATCTCTTCTCTTCAAACATATGCAGAAGGAGAGAGGGATGGGGAGAGAGAGAGAGAGAGAGAGAGAGAGAGAGAGAGAGAGAGAGAGAGAGAGAGACGGAGAGAGAGAGAGAAAACTGCTACATCGCAGTATGTCCATGCACACAAAAAATACTAAAATAGTGTATACGAATCATAAAGATACAGATGTGCTCGCCATCAGACTAAGTACTGGGGGCTAAATCTATCGGAGCTCGTGAGGAATCAAATCCTCCATCCGCTGTAGCATGTCGTCCGCTTTGGAAATTTTCTTAACAGCTTTGTACAGCTTGATGAAACCTCCCATCAGCTCAGACTTGATCATCTTCAGCAGCATGGAATTGTGTGCGTGGTCATCATCTTTGGTTTCAATGCTTTCAAGACGGTAGACCTGGTCGATGTTTAGCAGCTCAGTAGTCTGTGCAGCTGTCCGGAAGTCCCTTGCTGGCAAAGTGCAGAGCCATGGCTGAATAGACCGACAGAACGCTGAGGACCGAAACGGGTCCTCTGCTACCGTTTCCCCTACACGTGAATGCAGAAAAGCAAAGGACAGAAAGATAACAGCACTCGATAAGAAAACATTAAGTGTCGTGCAATGTTATCGCATGAGCTGATTGTTTAGTAACTGGTGGTGTTAGTGGCCATTATGGCGTAACTTGTAGTTCCTCGGTCCTTTTTTTCTTTGCTATATATTTATCCTTGGCTCTCCATCCCAGTCCATGATGAGATGAAAATAGTGATACATGTATAGTCGCATTGATTTGAATGCGTTCTCGGAGATCCACAATTATAATATTATAGAATTATAAATCCTACATAAAGTAAACCAAGGATCATCCAAACCAAGATAACTATTCACCACAGTGGAATGTACCCTGATTAGACACGCACTTACAGACATTTTTCAACACATCGTTTTTTCCTATAACAGCACGATTGGATAAGAAGTGTGTCAGATCCTTATTAGAATTCCCTGTTGCAGTAGGGTGGATTGTATCAGTATTCCATTTTGACTCCCCCGTTCGCAGTACGAACATTCACAAATCCTATCATCAAATGGTTTAACACAGACCTCTAGAAAACAAACATTGGGAGCACTGTGTTAAACCATCCTATGAGAAGTTGTAAAAACAAAATGTCCGCCACAAGCTGAATTAGCTTTCACGTCTTTCGTAAAGGAGCTGTGGTATGGCCTGTGGTATCATTTCATCATGGATATCAAGCTACTGTAAGTCAACAAAATATTCGGCGCATATTTATTTTCGGCTATTTTCGGCCTGGTCATGTTTGGCCGAAAATTTGCTGCGGCCGAAATTTTGTTTTCCAAGGTTCAGCGTGACAGTGAATACAGGTGGAAGTAGTACAGGTCGAAAATTTGATGCGGCCAAAATGGGTTTTATTTAGCCCTGGGAGGCCTAAGTGTGAATGGGCCGAAAATTAGTAGATTTACAGTACGGCACAAAAATGCTTTGGCACAAGGTGGCTGTGCCCGTCCCAAAGCTTCATTACTTTTACTGTGACTTTCCCAAGATTGATATCACAGCACCAAAAAGTGGTAGCGCGGGACCCACTTGGTGGCCATTTTCCATTTTTACTCGCTGCATATGGACATTGGCGGCCTCATGATTCTGACTCCAGAATGCCATCTTCAAGTGTCGTTATTGCATTATGGTTCTATCAAATCTAAATTCTTACCTGTTGCCTGATCTTGTTTGCTAGGATCTGTTGTTTTGGACACGGGAGTGGCAGATTCTGCAAATACAGAAAATGAGCCCAGAGCATGATTATGTTAGCAAGTGCATTTCCAGCGTTGGTCTATTGGTCAAAAAAGTAGGGATAACAGCGAACGCAGTGCGCAGCGTGTTCACGCATATTTTACGTCATACAAAAATGTATGAAGCGCACGGCCGACTAGAAAAACGTCGATCGCAGAAATCAGGTCGCGGGTCAGGCTCAGAGCAGGCAGGCTAGGAGTAAAATTCAAATCTCGACAAGAAGGCTGTTTGTTGGTTTGTTTGTGCTCTTGAGCTCGATCCGTTCAGGAAAGGAGACATCAGGAGCTAATTATCTTTGATGCCTCTGACTGGTAAACGTTCTCAAGCAAAGACATGACAAAGGAAGAAGACGTTCGTAGCTGGATGGAGCTATGTTTGCACCAAAGAACAGTATTCGTATTTACTTGTGAACTTGGGGGATTTAGTAAAAAGGAAATTTGAAAACTGGCCGCCCCAGCACTGTGCGGCCCAAGCGCAGAGCATACCGTTTTTCCCGTTTTTAAGTCGATCCCTGTTAAAAGTCGAAGCCCCCTACTTGGAACCTCAATTTCCCGGTTTAACGGCAGTTGAACCCCGATTGTAAGTCGACCGCCCCTTTCCTAGTTCCGTTTTTAGGTCGTAAAAGGTAATATTATACGGAGCGCGGTGACAAGTGAATGCTCACACAGTAGAACATTGTACAGGTGTAATTCGTTGCACAGCCAAGTGACCTCACCCGCTGCTGCTCGATACTTGTCAATCTGGTCCAGTTTCTCCAGGATCGCTCTTACGTTGGCCTCGGGCCCAACTTTGCGAACGCACTCCAAGAATAGATGGAACGATCTGTCGTCTCCCGATTGTACGGCGTCCAACAGGGCCTCGTTTTGCAAAGCCGGACCTATGAGAGCTGCGAACTTCGTCTTTTGGCTCTGAGTGATCAGGCTTTGCGACGCACACTCCCTTCGTAAATCATCCGCTGTGAACGTGCTGATCATTGTGGAGGTAAGTCCCTTGAAAACTTTGCTTTCCCAAGCGGATGGCATCTTGAATCACGTTCACGGTAGTCTTCACTAAACTGTAGCAAATGCAAACAGAACATAAAAAACAACAAGCCATTAATCCATGATGACATGACTCATTCGAACAGTGGGAAGGAAGAATATTTTCGGAGCGCTCGCATTTGGCGAACGGCAGTGGCTGTCTATCACGGCCACACCATGAATGTCAAGGAAATGTCGTCGGGTTTGGCAAGGAAGTAGGTATGCATCCCTGAGAAAGATGTTTGGTGAACAAGACATTTATACCCCCCCCCCCCCCCCCACCCTCCCTACTCTCTGCCCAAGTATTTGACACGTAAACAGTGTGCAGATAGTATCAATGTAGCCCCCCTTCCCCCTCCCCCTTTCCGTCTCCTCCCCCTTTCCATCTCCTGCCCAAGGGGAGGGGCAATATTATGTACACATTGTGTAGGTAACTCCAAGACCCCCCCCCCCCCCCCCCCATTCCCTCCCGTTCTGCCCAAGCCTATCCAGGGGATCCTTTACGCGAAACCCAATCCATACAATCAAAATAATACGCTACAGTTCTATCGTGGAAATCATCTTTCCAGTAACTATTATTTTTGTGTTCATCTCTTTGTGCCCTGATGCATGTAGTTATGTTTAGTCAGCATCATGTGCGTCACGCACAATCAACAACATCACCTTCTGCGACGCCATACGCAGGGGCGGCAGGTAATACTAGGGACAATCAGTAGGCGCGTGCCCCGTATGGGTTCCTGGGTGCCCGGAACCCCCCCCCTTTTTTCGGCTCTAAATGCAGGATTTTGCTGCATTTTTTGAAAATTTTCCCGGGGACGACCCCCCCCCCCTTGAAGGGCACCGGCGCACGCGCATGATCAGCGACTGTGATCCACGATTCACAAGTTTTGTACGTTGTTGGTCCCTGCGACATGTTGATGCATGGCAAAGTACAGCGCTGCTCAATGAAATCCAGTCACGCAACTCAAGTATGCACCGGGCGTTGCGCAGCCCAAGATCAGCGAACACCGGGCTGGGAAGAAAGGTGCAAGGCGCAAACGTGAGTGACGCGACTGGATTTCATTGAGCAGCACTGCGCATGCAGTGCCTAGTGCTGTAGCGGACATGGAAATCCAGTCGATTGACCGGGGCCCGGCGCCCTCAGCGCGTACAGAATCACAGACGTGCAGTGCACAGTCTAGTCATGTTGATCCAATGCGACCAGCGTGCTGCAACGCATAAATGTGTGTACGCGTTCGTCCTGTTTACCCACGGCTGCTTGGCCAGCGCCTTGGGGCCGCTAGACGTGCGACTGGATTTCCATGTCCACGACGGTACATGGGAGTAAATTGCACATGCGCCCTCCATGGAAGAGAACTGTACAGCAACACCTGGCTTCCAGTAACATTCGGATCTTGCAATAATACTTTTCCATAACACTGGTGCCACCTATCAGCACTCACAGGCGTCTGCTTTTCTCAAAATGACGTCGAAGTCACACGGATGGCCTTGCCAACTCATGGCTTTGAGAACGAGTCAGTGTCCATGTCGCTTTTGTCGCATGATAAGAGCAAAATAATAATTGCATCGGAGCACATTATCCAAAACATTTTTTTCCATGCCCCTCTTTTCCAGTGAAGTGTGAGTGAACTCACGCTATGACTGATATTCTAGTAACTACGATTGTACATGACTGTATCACCTTCCAGCGTTCGTTTACTAGTACATGCGCGCCCTACACTTTGGGGTGGGGGGGGGGGGGTGATCTACCTAGCCCATTGCCGCTCACGGTTCACACCCCGTTTCCCCGGCTTTTGACGTGAGCATCTAGGGAGTAGGGGAGGTCAGCACAGCCTGGTGTCCTTCAAGTATCCTTTCTTACGCTCCCTTCCATTGCTAGCAGGACACAGGAAAGGTGCATCCAGCACGGGTGCGATGGTGCACGGAAAATGCATTGTCCATCTCCTGCGATGGTGCAGGCCCCCATGCTGATCTAGTGGAGATAATAATTATATTATCATCTTAGTCCCCTGTTCACATCCTAGGCATCCTAGGCTTGCAGACTGCGATCGCTGAATGAAAATCCCGCGCAAAGTTCGTTAAGGAAAGATAAGAAGAAACATTGCTCTGGGATCCCTGAATAGTTCTTACCGTGATGTGTTGGGGTGAGGGTCAAGCAGCGAGCAATCGCAGCCACAGGGAGCATCTAATAATGAGATTTTCCAGCAGGCGTATGGTCTGCTTGGGCAAGCGGACACCCACGAACCGAGAGACTCGAGCCACTGCAGTGAAGATCCGGAAAGACTTCAGCCCAACGAAGCACTGCACGCAGATCAAAGTAGTCCGTTACACAAACAGTTACATGCGCATGCGTGTATCTATCTACCAGGTGTACATCTACTAGTAGTACTACTCTGCAGCTAGATTCGCCTTTCTGACAGACTTCTGAGTCTGTGTGTAGTCTAGATCTACTGCTCATTCTCATAGAGACTTAGTGGTTCTGCAATGATTTTGTCATCGATTCGTGATCATATTGTCTTCATAGTCATCATGGTCATCTTATCATAGCGCTAACCTGTAGCCTGTGCCTGTGGCTGCAGTCGACAGTCGTAGTGAGTAGTGCAGAACACTGAACAGTCATGTAGCTGACACAACAAGTAAAGACTACAGTCATGACTCATGTACCATGTGTACTGAGTCTGTAGTCTCGCGATAGGCCTAGCCCTAGGCCCTAGCTGGCGCTAGTCTTCGATCCCATCCTGCATCCTGCATGCAGAACTCTGCCTCAGAAGTAGAAACCAAAATTTGGCGAGAAGGGGAAATACCTTGATTGACTCCCGACCCCCACTCGATCTCTACGTCATGGTGTCCCTTATACTAAGTTAGTTATAGGGAAATTAAAGGGAAACTGAACGCCAAAAATAAGTATGGCTTATCCGAAGGAGAATCGGGCACTGATTGCGATGAGCTATGTCTCGAGCCGATCAGAGAAGAGGAACCGTGTCAAATTTCATAAATAACACCTTCCATATTTGGAAATTGGGCTAGATGACGTGCGTACTGCTTAGCTGTCACCATGCTGTGCATGCTCAGCAGTGTAATTGAATGGAAGAAAACAATTACTTTGGTGTTTTGCAGCTCTGTTTCGTTCCCTGACGGTAACCAAATCTAGATGTAGGAATCTGTTGAGCAGGAGAGTGACACATGTCTTCCCGAGGGCTGTCCAGGCTGCAGTGGTGATGAAGAAGACACGATCATCACCCCGAGATCCATTGTAGCGAATTGGAAAACTCATGGTGAATTTGCTTCCACTCCAAGGCAATGTCGAGGTATGAAGGGTGCTTGTAATGCCTTCCAAAGTGAAGAGGAGATGAACATGGCTTTGCATAGCTGTTGTTCTACGCCAACTTACCTACTCTTGCTGGTACCGTAGTGGCATATTGCAAATTTCGTGGACGAACAACTCTAGTCACTAGTGGCTAGACTAACAGGTGAGATTTTTCAATTTGACAAACATTGTTTTTGTTTGAGAACTGACAGTGGCAGTCATTAGACTCAGTAGGTGTCTCTCTGCTGCTTCTTTCCCTTCGTCGGTAGGGTTGTGCTTGAAGTAAAAATAAATAGAAAATGTGGAACAAAAATCTGATCATATATTTCGAATTTCAACTTCAAAGTATGTGTACATCAAATCACAAAAATGTCAAGGTGGTGCTGTGCATTGAAAAAGACTGGGAGCTGGCAGCAATGGAAAGGGTAGAAACGAAACCTGTTCTGTAGAGGCGTGCTCCTGCCTCGGCACACACCCAAACCACACAAAGGACCAGCTCGCGACTATGAAGAGAACTCTGTTAGAAAACTCTGGCTCCAAGCCGCAATTGCTTGAAACCTTTCTCCGAACTCGTAAGTACTACAGCCTACTCTAGCCAACTCACTACTACAGTGAAAACGTCTAGCTTATAACACTGGCATGCCAAGAACTCCATCAACAGGCGCGAAAGAAGGTGAAGACAAAGCCTGTGACAAAGCCTGTGACTTTAAAGTGTGAACCCTAACGAAAGTCACAGCTACATGTAACACGAAACGAGGATGCATGTCAGTGACATGTGCGACCTCCTGAACATTCTCCCCTTCCCGATATGTTGAAAAGTAACATCGAAAAGCATATCGCAACTCAACAAACAAATTTCCAATGCGACAAAAGCATTATTCCGAAAAGCTGTTGAAGAAATACAGCAAATGAACAATGTGAACACATTCAAGAAATAGTGAATCAAACTTTCCTTGAAATCAGTTTCACAAACGCCTCCGGCTGGTTGTTGTCACCTAGCCAATGTGACACCAGGGGCTTTAGCACAAGCCAAGCGGACATAGTCGCGTGATAGGGCGTGACTTCTCCTTGCCGCCCACAAGCACCTTAGCCACTCGTACATGTCCATCTGGACCAGGAAAGACTGCCGTAATTCTTCCCAACGGCCAGTGCCCTCGTGGCGTGTCGGGATGAAGAACGTCTGGTTGAGTATTTCTCTCCGGTGGTCGCCACAAGAAACGCAAGTACGGTTGGTCCTCGGAGTGATTTCGAATCTGAAGGTACATCTCCCGAATATCACAAACGATGGTTACCGAGTTGCGCCGGAATCCGAGCAGCACTTCCAGTATCTCTCGCTGCAGCCAAGGGCCCGGCTCTACGCAGTCGCTGAATACCATGCTGTAATTGTCGGGCAGTTTTGATTTCTGGCCATTCCATTGAAGGTGAATCTCGTTCCCAGCCCCGTCGAGTTGCCGCATTGACTGCTCAACTTCAGGCTTCACACTGCGGTCCTTCATGTGCCAGGAGGGCTCAGGGCTGATACCGCCTTGATCAACTTCCCGTTGCCGGTTCAGCTGTACGCTACAGTAGGTGCTGTTGGCGCGGGTTGGTCGATCATCATTGTTTAATACTGCTCCGATACATGTCCAACCTAATGGCGTTCTGCGAGCTAGCGGTTCTCCCGGCTTGCCATTGACTTCCTCCCAGCAAGAATGCAATTCACTATGATCACTGCCAATTAGAAGGTCCACTGATTCCTCGGTGAGAGCCGTGAAGGGAACATCTCGCAGGTGGTCCCATTGCGCTGCCGCATTCGCCCAGTCAACAGCCTTCAAGTTGCTTGCGATGCTTTCAATAGTTAGCGCCGTTAATTTGGACTGGAATGTTCCGTCAGCGCTTTCCACTGTGATGTTGACCGGCGTCGTGACGAATGTTTCCGTCAACCCGCTCAGAAGAGAAACTGATGCCTGCTGCGGTCTTCCTGCCACCCTCAACTGGCCGGCAGCTGCAGTGGTTATGTAGGTGGTAGTGCTGCAATCGTCCAACATAGCGTTAACCCGTATCCGTACTCCTTCATGCACAAGCGACACCGGGAGGATGCGTAACGAGACCGAAGGTACTCCACGTGGCCGATCTTCTCCCAGATCCGGCTCCCCTTCCGTGATGTTGCATGCTTGGATGGAGCAATTAATAGAGGCTGGCTCTATTGCAGGTGTTGTTGCCCCTCTTGTGCTGATTGAAGCTGTGGGAGCGCTTGACGATGCTACATCACTGCTCATGGCTGCTTCAGACAGGTTCCGTTTCTGCTGCGGTTGACGATCATGAAGCAGCTGGTGATGTGTCTGACTGCAGCCACTGACACCGCACTTCCTGTTTCTGGTACAGGATGTCCCTCGATGTCCAGTGCCAAGGCACCTATAGCAGAGGCCTTTCTTCTTTGCTGTTTCCCACCGCCTGCTGGGCGACTCGCTCTTGAAGATGTCACAACTCCATGTGTGATGAGGCGCATCACATACTGCACACTGGATTTTGGCAGCGCTCTGACCAGAGACCAGAAATGACGACGCGTGGGCTCCGGAACTGCCACCGAACGTTGGTCGACTTCTTGCAGGGGCTGGTTTAGTCGGCACCGCCGCTGCATGATGACCATCCACAGAACTGACTCCGTGGGCCATCTCCGCTGCTCCAGTAGCGAATTCTGCCTCGAGAGTCACCCATTCCAATAGCGTTGGTACACTGCTGGGTTTCGTGTTGTTGTGACGCCAACGGTTAAACTGGGTCAGCATGGCCATCGGCAGCTTGTTTTGCAGCTGTCGGAACAGAAGACCATCGCCCAGCTCATATTCCTTGCCTGCATCCACCATGTTCACTATCAGCACATCCAGCAAATCGGCGAATCTCTGCAGGTCTCCAGGCCGGCCTGTCCGGAGGGCGGGGAACGACTCTATTTCCTCAAATTGGAGGTTTGTCTGTCTCTGCTTGCCACCAAATTTCCTATCTAAACGGTTTACGGCGGCTTCGTAGGCATGGGCCGAGTAACCTAGGCTCTCGATGGCGACCAATGCCTCTCCACCTAAATACTGCTTCAGGTGCAGGAGCTTCACCTCCGGACTTGAGCTCGTCTGCCCAACACAAGCCATGAAGGCTGCTCTCCAGGCACGATAGGCTCTCTTGTTGCCTGTAAACGTTGGAATTTGTATGGGTTTCAGCCGCCGGAATATCTCGTCCGATGACTGCTGATGCCGTGTTTGGCCTGGTGCTACTGATGGCACCGGTACTGGTGCGGCAGTCGACCCTGCTGGTTGCAAACCCATGGCCTGTGGAGCGGGCGGGCTCCACAGACTTGCTGCTGGCACAGTGTGCATGCCGGCCACACCACTGGCGCCAGCCCACTGCCGAGACGCAGATGTAATTACTGGCGACTGAGTAGTGGTGTGACGGGTGTCAACGGATTGCTGGAATAGCGTGGCAGAAGCGGATCCAGGCGGCCTGCCAATTGCGCTGAATAGCGTTGCAGGTACGGATGATCCAGGCAGTCTGTCGATTGCGCTGCTTCCGCTGACTATCTGCTGGGATGCAGGCATCTCTGGCCTCATTCCGTTTGCGCTGTTGGCGCTGGCAATCTGGAGTGCTAACGTTTCAGCGGGTGACACAGGTAGAAATCCCCAAGGCGCTGATCCTGCAGCTAGCGCAGAGGTCACAGGCTGTGCGCTGTCCGCGCTGGTCTGAATTTCCGACGCGTGCACAGGCCCGGATCCAGGCGGCCTGCCAATTGCGCTGAATAGCGTTGCAGGCTCGGATCCAGGCGGCCTGCCGGTTGCGCTGAATAGCGTTGCAGGCTCGGATCCAGGCGGCCTGCCGATTGCGCTGAATAGCGTTGCAGGCTCGGATCCAGGCGGCCTGCCGGTTGCGCTGAATAGCGTTGCAGGCACTGGTGCAGACTCTGGATCTGACGCATGTGGTGCGCCGCTCGCGCTCATCTGGGGAACAGCCGCGGACAAAGGCGGACCGCTTGTCGCTCTGTTCGCGCTGTCCAAGTGCCCGGTGGCGCCAGACTCGAAAGCGGCAGCAGCTGGCGCGCCGCTCCCTCCAACCTGCGCCGCAGCCGCGGACAAAGGCGAGCCGCTTGCCGCTCTGCTCGCGCTGACCTGGGTCTTAGACCATGTAGACGGAGTGAGCGCTCTGCGGACCAACGGCGTCTCTGGTCGCAACTCATCCATGCCCATGGTGACTTTCGGTCCGCTTTCGCTGACCGCCTTGTACTTGTCTTCGCTGACTTCAGCAAGACCGTACTCCGTTCCCCGGTGCTGGTCTGCAACTGTTACTTGCTCTACGCCGGCTGACCGGCTCGTCGGCTCGTACGTGTAGCCATGGTAGCCGTAGTCGTACGCTAGTCCACGTGCAGCAGTAGACTCCGAGGCCTCAACTGAACTTCTGCCGTGCGCGTGCAGGTAGCTCCGGGCTCCAGCCCAACTGGGCATAGTGCTTGCGGCAGGTCCGCTGTATCCGTACCCGACCTCCGAAGCTAGTTCGCGTCGAGCCTGGACTGGGTGGGGCCGCTGTGAGACGCCCAGGTAGTCAGTTTCCTCCTCGTAACTGCGTACCTGCCCACGTACGTCCTCCAAAATGCTCTCGGTTGTGGTGGTGAATTGTTCCTCGAGCAATTCCGCTTCCCGCAGCGTTACTTCCATACGCTTCTCTTCGTTGGTTGAGCTGTACAGACTAACGAGGTTCATGATAGCACTGGTGGCGTTGTCATAATGTGAGCTTAGCTCCGCTAGCTCGTCGTTAGCTTGCTCTCCTCGCACTCCGCCATTCATGGAGCGCACGAGAAGTGTCCGCCGCGCGTTGGTGAAGTGTTTTTTAGCCACCATCTTTTCTCTAAGCAGCTCGCTAAGCTTCTCGCGCTTGTTCTCTACTGCCGCTGGTTCTTCTCGGTGGTTTGCTTCCTCGGTGCTGGCAGTCCCGTCCTCCGCGGCATGGCTGTCTTCCTCCTTGTCCTCTTTGACTGGAGACTCCATAGCCGCGCTTAGGTGGAACGTTCAGCACTTACGAGGTCGACTCGACTTAATTAACCATCCTCTGCTACCAATATGTTCTGTAGAGGCGTGCTCCTGCCTCGGCACACACCCAAACCACACAAAGGACCAGCTCGCGACTATGAAGAGAACTCTGTTAGAAAACTCTGGCTCCAAGCCGCAATTGCTTGAAACCTTTCTCCGAACTCGTAAGTACTACAGCCTACTCTAGCCAACTCACTACTACAGTGAAAACGTCTAGCTTATAACACTGGCATGCCAAGAACTCCATCAACAGGCGCGAAAGAAGGTGAAGACAAAGCCTGTGACAAAGCCTGTGACTTTAAAGTGTGAACCCTAACGAAAGTCACAGCTACATGTAACACGAAACGAGGATGCATGTCAGTGACATGTGCGACCTCCTGAACAAAACCAGTAATGTAGAGTATTCATAAGGTAGAGGGAGATGAAAACGGGAGAAGAGTAGTGAGCATTTCAGTTCGAAGTAGTGTCAATAGACAGCATCGTGTTGCATACATTGTGAATATTGTGTGAATCTAATAATTGGCGGAGGGTGGTGATTAGGCAGAGTATTGTTACAATACAAGGTACTTTGTGAGCAGATAGCAATCAATATCACGGCATAGTTTAAACAGGAACTTGCTCATAAATGTCACGAAATTGATAATCCAAAATTGTAATATTATCCCCTGAGTAGTATTATGGTGTTCTCCTGTGTTTACATGCAGAGCCTTGACGTTGCTGGACGAGCGACAATATAAATTACATAAACATGTAGCTCATGATGTGGGATGACTGCCGTATCGCATTGCCAACGCAAACCCATCCTGTGTCAGTGCAGCCATCCAGCAACTCCCCGGACCAGATGCCGCTGCAGCTGAACACCATGCCGATGGAAAGCCAGGAGTTGATAGCGAAGCATTCTGGTCTGCACAGTACAAGGCAAAGAACAATTATGAAATTATATCGCATTGTAATCCTTCCCACACTTCTTTGTAAAAACAAACAAACAGTGCCATTATCACAACACTTGATCAAGCATCTTGATGGAGGTATTTTCCATTGTGCTGGCCCAGCATCTGCACCAGGAAGACCATGTACACTTACACGTATCTTGTGTGTGTGTTCCTGCGTGTGTGTTTGTGTATCCGTCTGTGCACACGTGCCTGTGGGGGGGGGTACACGCACATGTGTATCAGTGTCTGCTCCAGAGCCGGGTGAGCCGGGTAATCGACCCGGTTGGGCGGCGCTTGGACGCTGTTGAAAATATAGTACCGGGCCATCTTTGACCCAATTGCTACACTACACGTTCGATTTTTGAAAGGACTGACTACATGGCTTGTATGTGTGACAGATCATGCAGAAGCGCGCGTCGAATACATGTGTACCCGGCTGCGACCCGATTGAAAAGGTTGCGCCAGGTACACGTGTACCCGGCTGTACTACAATCCTAGAGCAGACACTGGTGTATGGGTAGGAGTGTGTGTGTGTGGGGGGGGGGGGTACACGCACATGTGCATGGATGTGCGCGCTGCATGCGCGTGTCTGTGGGATGGGGTGGGGGTGCACGCACATGTGTACATGTGTGTGCGCAATACAGCATGTGTGTATGTGTTCATTGAACACTGGGTGTTCTCCTGATTCCATAAACTTTGTGATCATTGTGATTTCATGTGCTTTGAAGTTGAAATTCGCAATACATGTACTGATGCTTGATTAGATTTATGTTCTATTTATTTTATTTTACTTCAAGCACTTGTACTATTCAAGCACAACCCTACCGACGAAGGGAAAGAAGCAGCAGAGAGACACCTACTGAGTCTAATGACTGCCACTGTCAGTTCTCAAACAAAAACAATGTTTGTCAAATTGAAAAATCTCACCTGTTAGTCTAGCCACTAGTGACTAGAGTTGTTCGTCCACGAAATTTGCAATATGCCACTACGGTACCAGCAAGAGTAGGTAAGTTGGCGTAGAACAACAGCTATGCAAAGCCATGTTCATCTCCTCTTCACTTTGGAAGGCATTACAAGCACCCTTCATACCTCGACATTGCCTTGGAGTGGAAGCAAATTCACCATGAGTTTTCCAATTCGCTACAATGGATCTCGGGGTGATGATCGTGTCTTCTTCATCACCACTGCAGCCTGGACAGCCCTCGGGAAGACATGTGTCACTCTCCTGCTCAACAGATTCCTACATCTAGATTTGGTTACCGTCAGGGAACGAAACAGAGCTGCAAAACACCAAAGTAATTGTTTTCTTCCATTCAATTACACTGCTGAGCATGCACAGCATGGTGACAGCTAAGCAGTACGCACGTCATCAAGCCCAATTTCCAAATATGGAAGGTGTTATTTATGAAATTTGACACGGTTCCTCTTCTCTGATCGGCTCGAGACATAGCTCATCAGAATCAGTGCCCAATTCTCCTTCGGATAAGCCATACTTATTTTTGGCGTTCAGTTTCCCTTTAACCGGTACTTCACACAAAAAAGCGCAGGCCGAAGATGTGTGCGCTCGTTCTCTGGTGATTCATCTTCATGAAACTCTGCGGCACGGCCACCGCAATACAGAATCTGATTGTCTTCGCTCTCCTCAAGTTTCTGTGAAGAAGGCTGTGCATCGAGAATTAAAACTCTCTTGAGCCAGTACAAGATCACGACTCGCTCCAAGTGTGAACTGTTTTTTAGTACTCGTGTTCGCGTTTCCTGCGTTCCGTTCGCGTTCAAAGCCACATGTACATGTAGCTGCGAACGTTCGTACGAAGTAACGTTGTTTCGCTTTTCGTGACCAGGTGACGTCAAACGAAAATTCGCGCGAACTTTCGCTCTGCAAAACCTCTAGTCTTTTTGCTTTGGTTCTGACTTCAGCTTCACGGTCAGGCTTCACGCTGTTGGTGTTGTGAATGACCATGATAACCCCGTTCTCAAAGTAATAGTATCATCTACATGTACATGTACGTGATTGTACATGTACAGTGCGGATCGGCTATAGGGTTGTCGGCTATAGTAATAATTATACCTCTTATAGTGATCGTATTCTCAAATTCATTTTCGTAAACCACCCTTTTCTATACATATCGGATCGGCTATAGTAATAATCGGCTATAGTAATATATCGGCTATAATGATACGATTTCTGTGTCAAAATGATCTTATTGCATACATTTTTCATCGGCTATAGTGATGATCATAAAAAGTATACATCGTACATGGCGAGATCTGATCGCGGCAGCCAGGAAGCGCTGGTACGACTATGATATCCCTCGGAGAAAATCCGAAATGTTTGGCGTTGGCTGTGCTTGTTGTTTCGGGGGCATCCTCGAGCGAGATTGGAGGCAGTAATGAGTACCAGCGATGAAGCGCTACCGTGGTCTCCGCCGAGATGTTGGAGAAGGCATTCAGGTAACAGGGAAGACGATCAAGGACGCGGAGAAGCTTCTCCGTGACATACGACATCACGCATCGATCGACCTGCCACTTGGAACGGTTTCAGCGGTGATGAGTCGAGCGATGGCGACCCAGACTGAGACTCTACTCCCACTAATCGATCCTGTAGATATTGTTGATATGTCGATTGAATGTGTTGAAGTGTTTCTCTTCCAAAAGAACACATTCCTTGAAAACTCATGTCAAAAAGTCACGAAGTTTTTGCTTCCGCAGGAAGTAGCTCTGCCCGGCGCGTATTGCACAGTCACATGCACAGCACGCTTCTGCTCGCTGCACTGATTCGAATGACACCAAACACGCATTTGTCAGGCATACCTAAGTATGCATATCGCCTATAGTAACATATCGCCTATAGTGATATTTTCACGAAAATCAAACACCAACGCTATAGCCGATCCGTACTGTACCTGTCCAACACATCAAACCAGTACTGCCCACAGACTGTCAGTCACGTGGCCACAGTATGGGTTATACATTTCAATTTATTCACTAATAACTTTATAATTATACTCTTGCTACCACTATGTAGCTGTTACGTTCATTCTGCACATGAAGTAGAAGAAGAACAACCGGATCCTTCATCCTGTCCTCTGTCGACTTCCTTGGGTATGCCGCTTTTCTATGCAGAATGTGCGCAATCGCGCCTCCTTATTCCTTTATCTCCTGTTGATTCCGTTATCTAGTGATATCGACGTCCGCCGAGGAGCCCTCAATGAGCGAAAGAGCTGCCTGGAGGATATGGAACATCTCAGTACCCAAGAACAAACTAATACTTCCTCGCTATGGTGTGGTGTGGTGAATGTGGGCCAAGCGCGCAGTGTGGAGAGGTGGACAGTTCAACTTAACTAATGTCAAATGGTGGAGTTCGTCGCTACTTCTGTGGCAATGTATAGGTGATCATAAGGTTTCTCTCTTTAATAAAACCCCTCCTTATCTTTATTGCCGTGGTTGGCTAACACCCAAACAGAGTAAAGCGATGATTCGCATCCATAATATTATTATTATTGCAATACATGTACATGCAATAATTATAACCATGTCATATTAGCACACGAAGGGACGAAGCCAGTTGTAAATCTAATGACTAATGAGTAATTATTATTATTATTATTATTATGAAATGACCCAAAGGCAATGTGCCTATCGAGGGGTTCATTTGATTGAAAGAACAGTAGATGTAGATGTATGTACAAAGAGAAGTAGGGATTGATGAGGAGAGAAATGGGGAAAATCAACTGCAAGGTGGCGGAATTCCGTTGATTGCATAAGCATAGTCAGCTGTAAATTTCCTGAGGGCAGCTTTGAACTTATAGAGAGAGGCTTCCGATGTTAGACTGGGGGGTAAACAGTTCCATAGAATAGCAGTTCGGAACATGAAGAGAGACTTAGACAATGATTTAAATTTGGGAAGAATGATTTTATTTGGTCGTCGCTCACTATTCGTAATCTTGAAATGGAAATCAGCAAGGTAATCACGATGATGGAAAACATATCTGTGAAAAGTAGTGAGACTGATGATTTGACGACGATAGGCTAGTGACTCTAGGGAGCATTTAGAATTTAAGTAATGAGGCCTTTCGGACCATTACTAGAAATCTCCGCCAATATACTGTACCAATCGACATCGTAGTGCTTCGTCACAATCATTATCACCATGTACTGATTTGAGAAGCAATGGTACGTCAGGCCTCATCAGATTTACGACTGACTTCATTTTTTCGTGTGCTAATATGTGTCCCTATGACTAAGTCATAAGGCTGAGTTTATTTAATGCTATAACAAATTCCACACAGTCACTCATGCACTCATGATGCATATCGCTATGTTTTCTTCTTTCGTTTCATACAATGTACATGTCGTTTAGTGTTGTCACAATGCATATTATGCTGATCACATCTCTTCTCTTCAAACATATACAGAGGGAGAGAGGGATGAAGAGAGAAAGAGAGAGAGAGAGAGAGAGAGAGAGAGAGAGAGAGAGAGAGAGAGTGAGAGAGAGAGAGAGAGAGAGAGAGACGGAGAGAAAGAGAGAGAGAGAGAGAGAGAGAGAGAGAGAGAGAGAGAGAGATCCGGAGAGAGAGAGAGAGAGAGAGAGAGAGAGAGAGAGAGAGAGAGAGAGAGAAAGAGAGAGAGAGACAGACAGAGATACAGAGAGAGAGAGAGAGAGAGAGAGAGAGAGAGAGAGAGAGAGAGAGAGAGAGAGAGAGAGAGAGAGAGAGAGAGAGAGAGAGAGAGAGAGAGAGAGAGAGAGAGAGAGAGAGAGAGAGAGAGAGAGAGAGAGAGAGAGAGAGAGAGAGAGAGAGAGAGAGAGAGAGAGAGAGAGAGAGAGAGAGAGATAGATAGATAGATAGATAGCTTGCAGCCTATATCAATCTTATCTTCTGACAATTGTAGTCAAGTTGTTTTCATTTCTTGTTGGCTGAGTTTTACGAAATAAACAAGAAATGTTGTTCTTTTCGAACGAACAGGTCTGGGACCGAGGTCCAACAGTTTTGGGCGTACTGGTACGCCGCAGTCCCTCATCTTTTGTTTTCTTGCTTTGCAAGCTGGTTGCCTTTTTCTGGACTCCCTTGATTTCGTCAGTCGTAGATCTACCTGCCTTTCCGTTATGCCTCCAAGGAAATCCAAGGCCCCCTCGGCAGCGCAGCTGGTACCTCCAAGGAAAAAATCCAAGGCCCCCTCGGCAGCGCAGCTGACCGTGGAGCTCAATGCAATGAGGGAGAAGTTTGAGGCGGAAAAGGAAGAGAGCGCCCTGAGAATCAGGCTCCTCGAGGGACAGCTGGAACGGGGAAATGAGTCGTCCTCGTCCAAGCGTAAACGCCGTAATGTTTCTGTGTCGTCGTCGTCTTCATCTTCTTCGTCATCATCTTCTTCATCGTCCTCGTCATCAGATTCGTCTGACTCGTCGGATGACTCCCGCCGGAAAAGAAAAACCAAAAAATTCAAAAAATCGAAGAAGTCGCGAAGATCCTCCACCTCGATGTCAGCGCGAAAGTGGAAGACAAGGTCTTATGAAGTGCAGCACGGCCTGAATGAGCAGCTGCAACGCCAACTCAAGAAGACCAGGCGGGACCTGCGGAAGCTGAAGGGTGGCCGAAGTCTCTCTAAGAGGCTCAGAAGAGGTGAGTCGTTGCTGTCTGCTAGACAAGAATGGTTGGTGGTGGCGGATGTGCATGGCCACGAGGCGGCCAGCAGGTTTCAAGAGGGGGGTGAGCTGGTCGACATCCTGTCGTCCTCCGAAAAGTCAAAAAAGCTAATCGCTGCGATTCAAAGCACGAAGCAAAGAGCCCCCACTGTTAACGTTAGGCAGCCCTTTCGTGGCAGTGCCCCAGCCACCTCGTCCAGGAGCTGGGGCAATTCCCCAATCCCCTTCACGCCGGGCGTCACAGCAACCCCTGCCCCAGCAGTTCCCCCCAGACCCCCCAGGCCTGTGTGCCACCGCTGCGGCAGCGCTGACCACTTCGTCAGATTCTGCACCCAGACCATCTCTGCCCCCGCTGCTAGAAAATAAGCCTGCTGTTGTTGCACCAATTCATTCCGATGAAGAAAGAGATGTTGATTCTTATTTGATGGAGGCTGATGGTGGGTGGGATGTGCGTGAAGTTGGTGTTCAAGATGTTCAAGTAGGTAGCCTAGCTAAATGTATGCAATTTTGGCGCATGATGGGGGCATCTAGGTTTATTCAAACCATAGTACTGCATGGATACGCACTGCCCTTCATAGAGGTCCCGCGTGCAAAAGAATTTGCAAACCACCGCAGTGCATGCGAGAATGCCGAGTTTGTTTGTGACTCGGTGGAAAGTCTGCTGAACCAGGGTTGCATTCAAGAAGTAAAAAGGGAGGATGTTGTAGTCACCAGTCCGTTAGGCGTTGTGAACAACGGCAAGAAGCTACGACTCATTGTGGACTTGAGGTATGTAAACAAGCATTTGCAAAACTTTAAGTTCAAGCTCGAGGACATGAAGGTCGTGGCAAATGTGTACTCTCAGGGAGATTATTTGGTTACGTTCGATTTGAAGAGTGGGTACCATCATATTGAAATTGCGAAGGCGTATTGGAAGTACTTAGGTTTCTCCTGGGTGGGGAAGGGGGGTGATCGCAGGTGGTTCGTTTTCCGTGTTCTCCCCTTCGGTTTATCCACTGCCCCATACATTTTCACGAAGGTAACCCGTGTCTTACTAAGACACTGGCGGAGGGACGGCATCAGATGCCAGCTTTACATGGATGACGGGTCGGGTGGGCACTCTACAGTTGAGGGTGCACAGGCAGTAGCGAAAAGATTGAAATCAGATCTAGTTCAGGCCGGATTTGTTCCAAACGAAAATAAGTGCCACTGGGAGCCCTCACAGACGGTAGAAATGCTTGGCATGGAAGTCGACATGAGGGAAGGGATCATACGGGTCACTAAGGGACGGGTGGAAAAGCTGAAGACGTTTGTAGAAAAGCTGTCACAGGTCGAATATCCAACTGCCAGACAATTGGCCAGGCTTACGGGGTATTTGCTATCTATGTCGCTGGCATTGGGCCCCGTGTGCAGGTTGAGGACGAGGTCATTTTATGCACTGATTATGAACCGTGAGTCGTGGCATGCAAAACTCAGCTGGTCTCAAATGGCGCTTCAAGATCTGGAGTTTTGGTCTGGCTCGTTTAGTCAATGCCACGGTCAACCTTTTTGGAAAAAAGACCCCAGGGTGACAGTGCTCTCGTGGTCCGACGCGAGCGACTCTGGCTGGGGAGGTTTCTCAGTTACATCAAAAGGAACTGAATTAGCTAAAGGGGAATGGACCAAAGAAATTGTGCAGGCTGGTGCCAGCTCCACATGGCGTGAGCTGCGAGCTATTTTGTTGGTTCTGAGTTCGCTGTCGAAAGAGATTGAAGGTGGCGTTTGCATTCACAGAAGCGATAACCAGGCAGCCGTGCACATAATACAAGTAGGCAGTTCAAAATCTCATTTGCAGAGCGAAGCACTGGAGATTCACAAGCTGTGCGCCGTGCATGGTATTCAGTTGCTGGCAGAATGGGTGCCTCGCGAAGAAAATGAGCTGGCCGATTACCTTTCAAAGCTGTCTGATACGGATGACTGGCAGTTAAATCCCAAATTGTTCGATTGGCTTGATTCGATGTGGGGCCCTCACAGCATTGATTGCTTTGCAAGCAGCAGAACAAAGCAAATGAGTAGATTCTGCTCAAGGTGGTGGAACCCGGGGTGCTCGGGTATTGATGCATTCACTGTGAATTGGAGCGGAGAAAGAGTTTGGCTGGTACCACCAATGTACTTGATAGGGCGTGTGGTAGATATGTTGATCGTGTCAAAATGCCACGGTACTTTGGTTGTTCCAGAATGGCAATCGGCGCCATGGTGGCCAAAGTTGCGTTGCGGCCCAAAGTGGGCAGATTTCGTTAAGGAGGCAATCAGCCTGCCAAAGTCTCATGATACCTTCCTGGAGGGTACTTGTCCATACAATTTCTTTGGGGGCAGTGTGAGTCCTTGTGACGTGTATGCACTACGCATTTGTACAGTGACAAACTGTGTTTGTTAGAAGAGGGATGCTGAAATTCGCCGGCCGCTGGAGTTTTTCTCTGACGGAAAGATGTCTGTTTGTGGAGCATGTGGTGATGAGCGAGAATGCGTGCATGCAGTGTCTGCGAGGTCCTGCTGCAGGATGTCCCCACTGTGGGGAGGTGATTGTGCTCTGAGCACGTAAGCAACTGCCTGGCAGTGGAAAGCTGTGGGTGCGAGTGAATGGCAGGAGTGGTGGAAGATCGCCAGGTATAGCGACGACATCCCCCTGGGGGAAGAAGGAAGCTGACGAGTCGACTGCTCTGACATAGCCAGCTAGGAAGCATTGACAGAAACCATTCTATTCTCTGTTCAGAACCAGCCAAGGACAACCTCTCAGAGGACATGAAGGCGCTGGAACAATGTCTGCCATCCATTATGAGTATGAGTCGGGCACCAAGAACTGTGAAGAAGTACGACTCTGCTTTCTGTAGATGGAGCAAATGGGCAGAGCGTCAGAAGGTGCCTCATCTGCCAGCAGACCCATTTCACGTAGCCCTATATCTGGTCTACATCATGCAAGATGCCAAAACTGTCAGCCCATTGGTCTCAGCCGTGTGCGCCTTGTCATGGAAACATGATATCCAGGGATACTCGGACCCATGCTCTAACGGAGTGGTGAAGAATGTGATGCAGGCAGCCAAGCGCTCTCTGGCTCGACCGAAGGATAGAAAATTGCCATTATCAAAACCACTTCTGGAGCGCCTCCATCGGGAACTGTCAAGCTCATCACTGCAAGACCTGCAGACCCTAACCCTCATAGTACTGGGTTATGCCGGTATGATGAGGTGGGATGATTTGGCCAACATCTTCGTGGATGAGGTAGCCATCAAGTCATCACATATGGCGGTCTTCCTGCAAGTTCGCAAGAACGACCAACTGAGGCAAGGTAGCTGGGTGTTCATCAGCCGGTGGGAGAGTGACCTGTGCCCGGTATCGCTAGTGGAGCATCTGATTGAAAAAGGAGGGCACCAAGGTCATGTCAAGCTGTTCGGGCGTATAGCTCGTGTAAAGGGCAGGACCGCCATCAAGCACTCGCTATCCTACAGCAGAGCAAGAGAGTTAGTGCGTGAAGCTCTGAAGCGTATCGGCGTAAACCCAGATGAGTATGGTTTACACAGTTTGAGATCGGGAGGTGCATCCACGGCTGCTGCAGCAGGAGTACCAGATAGGCTCATTCAGCGACAGGGAGGATGGAGAAGTGATGCTATGAAGGCTTACATTCAGGAATCCCTGCCCAATCTGCTGCAGGTGTCTCAAGTGCTAGCTGTGTGACTCTACTGCTATGCTTTAGTGTCCTTGCTGTGGCTGTCCCCCCGCAGTTGTTATTCTGTGATGAGTGTGTGTGAGTGTGTGTGTGTGTGTATGTGAGAGAGAGAGAGAGTGTGTGTGTGAGTATGTGTGCAGTACTGACGTGTGAGTGAGAAAAGAAGTTTTCATTTCTTGTTGGCTGAGTTTTACGAAATAAACAAGAAATGTTGTTCTTTTCGAACGAACAGGTCTGGGACCGAGGTCCAACAGTTTTGGGCGTACTGGTACGCCGCAGTCCCTCATCTTTTGTTTTCTTGCTTTGCAAGCTGGTTTCCCACCCTCCCTCCCAATGAGGAGCTTTGTACGGTTTTCACACACAGATCATGATTGTGAGAGCGCTGCGTTACTCTCTCTCTCTGATAGATTTCTCAATATTGCTGCTACAATACAGGTTATAAGTTGTGCGAGGTGTGGAATGTGCGGATGCTCTGTCGATTGCTGTGCTTTTCTGTATGATTCACCTCGCACAATGCTGTCACTCTATGAGGTGTTGTTTTCGCTGGACGTTTTTCTGTCTGTGTTCTGGACACAAGAGTGCAACCAGCCTTGCTGTGGCTGTCCCCCCGCAGTTGTTATTCTGTGATGAGTGTGTGTGAGTGTGTGTGTGTGTGTATGTGAGAGAGAGAGAGAGTGTGTGTGTGAGTATGTGTGCAGTACTGACGTGTGAGTGAGAAAAGAAGCTGTCTGATGATCGGTTAAAACCGTGAAACTCAGAGTTACAGAAGAAACCCTTTTCGTCCCTCTCAAGTGTGTGTATTAGGCTCTGCACCTTGGTGTATTGAGCACTCTCACGAGCAACCACAACTCCCTCCGAGTTAGATAGATAGATAGATAGATAGATAGATAGATAGATAGATAGATAGATAGATAGATAGAGAGATAGAGAGAGAGAGAGACGGAGAGAGAGAAAACTGCTAAGTCCATGCACACAAAAAAATACTAAAATAGTGTATACCGGTACGAATCATAAAGATACAGATGCAGACTCGTCATCAGACTAAGTACTGGGGGCTAAATCTATCGGAGCTCACGAGGAATCAAATCCTCCATCTTCTGTAGCATGTCATCCGCTTTGGAAATGTTCTTAAGGTGGCTCACGCCTATTTCAAAAAAATTAACGATTGCTCTGAAAATTTGGTGGGCGGTTGCTCTTAGGTAGTGTATGCAAATGGCGAGTTAAAAAAACGGGGTCTCAATGCTAACTTTTGAGATATAGGCGATGACAATTTCACTAAATTGTCAAATTTGTACAGGATTTATGATGTATAGCGGATGGGTATTTCATCAAGAACCTGATTTACAATCTTCCTCATTTTTTGGTTATTGAATGGACTAACTGTGTACATGCCAATGAGAAAATAAAAAACATATGCTTCAATGCTCAATTTCGCCATATAGGCGCAGAATGCCATTTTGATAAGTTTGCTTTGCTACATGTACATGCACACCTACATATCCCATGTACATGTACATGTCCATATACATCTACCCTTCTCTACTAGCCCACCCAACCCTGCAATACACATTGACACAAGTGTACACACACATACCACACACAAACACACACACACACGCATACATGCAAACACACACACACGCATACATGCAAACACACACACACACACACACACACACACACACACCTGTCCTGTCGAGCCACTACCACTAGGGTCACGTGGGCCCCGGAGGGGCAGCAGAGAGAGAAAGAGCACGCCACCCGGTGGCGCTCCAGACACACACACGCACACGCACACACACACATCTTTGGACCTTTGGAAAGCCCATCGTCAAAGGCGATGATAGCTATTAGGCGAGGCAGAACACACACACACACACACACACACACACTACTACTACTACTACTGCTACTGTAGCATGGTTGCCCAAGGGCCACACCATTCCGAAAGAAGCCGGAGTCATTGTCAGGAGCAGAAACGGAGATGACGACTCAGGTCACTCTGTCGACGGAACTGACGGCTGCAGCGAGAACAGCGAACACAATATGACGCTCTGTCAGACTTGGTTGCCCGATGGCCACGGTCGCACATGTGACGTCTGAAACCAGGCACTGACTTGAATTGCCGATTGCATGTCAAACACAAGAGAGAAGCATGGACGCTGAGCGGAATAGATGATGCCGGCGCGGACACTTTCGATGGTTCCAGGGGCAAACAATGATGCACACGCAGGCCACCACGAGAGTGAAACCACCTTCTGCATGTACCACACTGCACAGCACCACGCTGATCCTGGATGGGGAGACTTTGCTCTGCGCCACATTTGTGCCTTGTTTGTCACCTGGCTGGCGAAATGACCGATGGCAGATAAGACAGGCCACCCGCCAGGCAGACCTATCCTGAGCAACCTCATACCAGGCCAGACAGACAGACAGACACACACAACCACACACGCACAAACGTGCGTGTAAACAGTGACTAAACACACACACACACACACACACACATGATCGCACGCCTGCAGACCATCGCTCCAATGAAGATAAGATTACTACTTCTTTGCGTAAATATGTTTGAGATAGAGTGTCACTCTTAGATGTGACTGATGCCATCAACCAATGTCAAGGAAAAAAATTCACGGTTCGCGTCAGACTCGGCTAGAGGCCGAGTTTTCCGCATTCGTAGGAACGCCATCATCCTTCAAGGATCAAGGCGCAGATGCAAGGAAAGAATGTGTTCAATCTTCTTCTGCACACGTAGAAATAGGTTTGGGCATTTTCGATGATTTAGAATGTACGTCGCGTGAATATGACAATGTGACAGAGGCAGCCACAATTTACTGATTACTGTGCATTGATCTAGCTATATACACTGCAAGTGCACTGTAAATATTGTGTTACATGCACGTAGTTGTGAAGGGAGACAGTGTACATGTACATTCACCAATGACACACCTGTCAGACAGCAGGTTAGGGCTAGTCAAAGTTATGAAGGCACAATATACGATACAAAGGCACAATTTTGCGATGTACTTGAGTTTGTGAATATAATAGTGGACTTTGTGTTCACACATACTCTACCAAATTGCCATGCACACCCTTGTAACACACACACACTTGAGCCTGGGGAGCATGATTGCTGTCAGCCAGTGTTGCTTTCAAATGCTTATTCTCGTCAGGAGTGATGTGAAACACATACTGGTAAATATCAATCTCTAAAAAATGCATCCTAAATAAAACGCTCAAGCACTGAGTCTAGTCAGAGTGATAAGACAATAAATTGAAGGAATTTCTCAACAAAAATTCAGTGTACCGCTGTGATCAAGCCGTGGCAATAACTATAGTAGAGTTCTTGGTGGACAGCGATTACCATAAAGAAATGGTGAGATACTACAGTAGTACCCTCTACTGACACAATGCAACCACGTTGTCCAGTACATGTTCGAATCAAAAATACTTTCGTACATTCGTGACCATTTCAATTTATATTCAAGCGCGACCTCCACAATTCACTGGCTTCAGAGTCGATTGATCATTATAGAACGGCCATTCTTGACAAAATAGTCAGACAAATTTTGCGAAGAATGGCGTTCTACTGTGGAAGGGACTCGCCAAGTCACTTGAACCAATTCAACGAAAATACAAAATACTCAGGTTTTACACATTCACGTACCCGTCTGTGCCGTCCCCCATTCCTTCCAAGACATCCACATAGACTCCAACGCTTTTATTCTACTCTTTTTCCGAAGCCGACCATGGGCATGGCCTGCCTGCTGGAAGGGACATCCCAACACTTCTCTGACAGGTGACAATTTCCACAAGTAAAAAATGCACCTAAAAAAAAGTAGCCAAGTGAAGGAGTGAAAAAAAGAAGAAAAAAAGCTCACTCTCTACAATGTAGACTCGAGTACGAGAGTTTCGTACTCAGGCCATCTGCTCGAGCTGGACCCTTCGAAACTGGAGTGCGCTACAAGCTCGCTACGCCAACTCCGCATGCACTTTTCTCGAACGTAGGATGCGCGAGAACCTGCGCAGAAGACGAGTTTAGAAATAGGCGCGAGCCACCTTAACAGCGTTGAACAGCTTGACGAAACCGCCCATCAGCTCAGACCTGATCATCTTCAGCAGCCTGGAATTGTGCGGGTGGTCATCATCTTTGGTTTCAATGCTTTCAAGAAGGTCGACCTGGCCTATGTTTAGCAGCCCAATTTTCTGTGCAGCCGTACGGAAGTCCCTTGCAGGCAGAGTGCAGAGCCATGGCTGAATAAACTGGCAGTACGCAGTGGACTGAAACGGGTCCTCTGCTACTGCTTTCCCTATACGTGAATGTAGAAAAGCAAAGGAGAGAAAGATAACAGCACTCGATGAGAAAATATTTATATGATGAGACGTCAGTACCGTCAGTCAGTGTCGTGCAATGTTATCGCATGAGCTGATTGTTTAGTAACTGGTGGTGTTAGTGGACATTCTAGCGTAACTTGTAGTTTCTCGGTCCTATTTTTCTTTACTATAAATTTATCCTTGGCTCTCCATCCCAGTCCATGATGAGATGAAAATAGTGATACATGTATAGTCGCATTGATTTGAATGCGTTCTCGGAGATCCACAATCATATTATTATAGAATTATAAATCCTACATAAAGTAAACCAAGGATCATCCAAACCAAGATAACAATTCACCACAGTGGAACGTACCCTGATTAGACACGCATTTACAGACATTTTTCAACATTTCGTTTTTTCTAGGACAGCACGATTGGATAAGAAGTAAGTCAGATCCTTATGATAATTCCTTGTTGCAGTAGGGTGGATTGTATCAGTATTCCATTTTGACTTACCCGTTCGCAGTACGAACATTCACAAATCCTATCATCAGATGGTTTAACACAGACCTCTAGAAAACAAACATTGGGAGCACTGTGTTAGACCATCCTATGAGAAGTTGTAAAAACAAAATGTCCGCCACAAGCTGAATTAGCTTTCACGCCTTTCGTAAAGGAGCTGTGGTATGGCCTGTGGTATGGCCTGTGGTATCATTTCATCATGGATATCAAGCTACTGTAAGTCAACAAATATTCGGCGCATATTTATTTTCGGCTATTTTTGGCCTGGTCATGTTTGGCCGAAAATGTTCTGCGGCCGAAATTTTGTTTCCCAAGGTTCAGTGTGACAGTGAATACAGGTGGAAGTAGTACAGGTCGAAAATTTGATGCAGCCAAAATGGGTTTTATTTAGCCCTGGGAGGCCTAAGTGTGAATGGGCCGAAAATTAGTAGATTTACAGTACGGCACAAAAATGCTTTGGCACAAGGTGGCTGTACCCGTCCCAAAGCTTCATGACTTTTACTGTGACTTTCCCAAGATTGATATCACAGCACCAAAAAGTGGTAGCGCGGGACCCACTTGGTAGCCATTTTCCATTTTTACTCGCTGCATATGGACATTGGTGGCCTCATGACTCTGACTCCAGAATGCCATCTTCAAGTGTTGTTATTGCATTATATGATTCTATCAAATCTAAATTCTTACCTGTTGCCTGATCTTGTTTGTCAGGATCTGTTGTTTTGGACACGGGAGTGGCAGATTCTGCAAATACAGAAAAAGAGGCCAGAGCATGATAATGTTAACAAGTGCATTTCCAGCGTTTGTCTATTGGTCAAAAAAGTAGGGATAACAGCGAACGCAGTGCGCAGCGTGTTCGCGCATATTTTACGTGGTACAAAAATCTATGAGGCGCACGGCCGACTAGAAAAACGTCGATCGCAGAAATCAGGTCGCGGGTCAGGCTCAGAGCAGGCCGGCCAGAAGTAAAATTCAAATCTCGACAAGAAGGCTGTTTGTTGGTTTGTTTGAGCTCGATCCGTTCAGGAAAGGAGACATCAGGAGTTAATATTCTTTGGTGCCTATGACTGGTAAACGTTCTCAAGCAAAGACATGACAAAGGAAGAAGACTTTCGTAGCTGGATGGAGCTATGTTTGCACCAAAGAACAGTATTCGAATTTCCTTGTGAACAGGCCACCTCGTGACCTTTGGTTACGTCTGAAACTTGTTGATTCTGCTCTAGCCATGCCAAGCAGGTTCCAAGACTTGGGCCCCTACTCCCTAGTCTAGACAGCCATGACCAGAAACTACTTGGGCAATGGACTTAGGTCCTCGACGCAAGAACAAGTAGTAGTGCCTAGGGATGAAATGTATTGCACAACATTCGACTAGGTTCAATCCAAATGGGAGCTGAAGGGAGTTTGATTCGCTACTTCAAGGTGTTTAACGTTCATTGATGCATCAGTATGCGTAGGTATGTTTTTTCTCACGTTGAGCTAGGTGCTGGTTGGACTTTTGGATGCTCTGGTTGGAGGAAGAAGCTTGCTTGGCTGCTGAGTTGCTTGGTTGCTGTTTGGTCTGGAGCTGGCTGGGGTTGCCGTTATATCTTCAGGTTGGCTGAGTTGGCAGTGTCCTGCCATTGGATGAAGTCCTGGTCCAGGTCTGGTCTAATCCTTAGCGCTAGGGCTGGGTTGTGCGTTGCGTTTAACTGGATTACCTACATCGCTACATCGCTGCATCACGCGCTGGATCACGCGCTGGAGTGGAGTGCTCGCGCCTCTGTTCACACTGCTGGCTTGTCTTTACGACGCTATTTTCGAGACTTGCTGCGGCCGTGTCTGCGGTAATCTGGTGCAGGATGAGCCTGGGTGACGTCGTAGACTTAGCCATTCTCACTTTCGAGGAACTGCGAGGTTTAGCTCGACGGCATAGCATTGATGGCCTGGAGAGTATGGCTCGCGCGGAGCTGGTCGGGAAACTTCGCGAGGCTGGTGTGGGTGTGTTACACTCATCAGCTGCTGGGGTTGTTGAGCGTTTGGATGAGATGATGGGGATTGTCGCTAGCATCAGTGACGAGTTGGCAGCGCTGAGAGACGTTCGGGGGCGGGAGATAAAGGCTACAGAGGAGAAGGGAATCCCCTTACGAGAGGTTGAAGCGATTGTGAAGCGGGAGCTGGCATCTCTCTCTGACAGAGTAGGCGACTTGGAGAGGGCCAGTGGCGGGAAACAGCACAAGCATGCCCGGCCGCAGATGACTGCTCCCCTGGCAAGCTATTCGAAGATTGAAAGAGCACAAAGAGACCTACATGCCACATCCCGAGGTGAAGGATCAGTATTTGAAGACGTTCCCAGGAATGACCCCAAGGAGTTGTATTCACAGGCCATATCTAGAGATACTGCCCCTATTGATCTTCCAATAGACATATCGGTTGATCAGGCGCCCTTCGAGGATGTCATGTCCAGGAAGGAGCATCAACGCTTCAAGAGGCGGCTAGCATCAGAACCTTCCGGGACGGAAGAGGCTACAAGTCCTGCGGAACGGCAGATTGGCAGTTGCAAAGCGCAGACAAATCCCATCCGCCGCCACGAGTCTTCACGTTACATCCGGGAACGTACGTCCGATAGCAACCCGACGCCTTCGTTAGACACCGTCCCCAGAGGCCCGCGGAAAGTTCTTTACCTGGGGCAAATCCCGTATGGTTGCCAGGCACAGTCTATCGCTGAATGGTGCAGAGATCGGGACGTGGAGATAGTGCAATGTATTATATACTCTTCTAAATACTTCAGAACGGCTTCCGCGAGAATAACAGTTGACGCTCAGGACGTGAACAAAGTTAGTGAAAAGTCTTTCTGGCCTGAAACAGTTGCATACACTCTCCGTGACTGGCGCTTCAGGTCCGACCAGGCAGAGGCGCAATGAACACCTCGAAACTGAATGCGCATGCTCCAACTTTCTTTCCAGGTAGATTGTGCCATCCGAAAGCACCATTCAGAGACAGGGGAGGACTGAGTGGTGACGGTAAGCTGAAAGTTCTACTAATAAACATCAGGAGCCTTGGAAACAAGATTAATGACCTGGCACAACTCACCCGCCAGCATTGTCCTGATGTTGTCTGTGTGAACGAGACATGGCTGGATAGTACGATTACTGATGGAGAAATCACTTTGGCAGGGTACAACATTTTGCGTGCTGATCGAGAGGATCAAGTTGGTGGAGGTGTCTGCTTATATTCCCGAACATCCTTGCCTCTCAAGCCGAGATGCGATATAGCTGCTGCTGGGGTTGAGAGTTGTTGGGGCGAGATCCCCTGCACTGGTGGGAGTTGCTTGATAGGCACAATCTATCGTCCTCCCTCGGAACCTATTGGCTACTGGAATCGCCTTGATAGTCTTCTACACTCAGCTATCCCTCCGGGCAGGAACGTTATACTGTGCGGTGACTTAAATGTGAATGTGGATCCATCAACGGCTCCAGATCACCAGCTCCACTTCCTGTCTGATCTTACGGCAAGCTACAGTCTCCACCAGGGCGTTCATCAGCGGACACGGTTTGCATCTAATTCCATAGCCACCACATTGGATCTGTTCTTCAATACGTTTGACCAGCACAATGTGGCAACGGTCTATCCCGTGGTTTTCAGCGACCATGCGGCAGTCATAAGAGTGAATTCTACCTTGACCCGACAAGGAGTCCCGAGACATCAATGGTGTGCCGGAACTACCGCAGGATAAATCATGAACGCTTCAAAGCTGACTTGATTCAGCAGAATCTTTGCAGCATCGAAGGCAACCCAACAGACATGTGTACGGAGTGGAATAATCGCTTCCTGCAGGTGCTTGACACTCATGCCCCTCTTAGATCTTGTAAGCAACACAAGCGACGATCGGTACCGTGGATGAACAGCCAGCTCTTGCACCTTTTGAGTAAGCGCAACCGGCTTCATAGAAAGTGGCTGTCAGACAGATTTTTTTTTTTATTTACTTGAAAAAGCACATAATAAATCTGAGCAAATGTACGCCACATTAAAAGCGGCGAGAAAGGAGGCCACTACCTGTAACCGGAAGCTGAAAGAAGCGTACTACAGTACAAAATTTCAGCTTGCAACTTGTAATGCAAAACAAACCTGGCGAATCATCAACCAGTTGACGGGGAAACAATGAAAATCGGAACAGCTTCAGTGCTCAGCTGAGGCAATTCGAAGTGCTTTCGCCAAGATCGTGGAAGATACCAGCCGCCCAGTTCATCTTTACCTACCCCAAGGGCCACGGACGGCAACTAGTTTTGTGGAATTTGTTCCTGTATCTATTGCAAAAGTCCGGAAGCTTCTAGAGCAACAGAATCCGACGAAGGCAACTGGCAGTGACGGCATCCCTGCAGCCCTTCTTCGAGCTCATGCAGATGTTCTTGCGCCGTCATTGGCCTTACTGTTCAACAAATCCATGAGGGAGGGACATTTCCCAGCTCCTATGAAGGTGGTCAGCATTGCACCTCTGTTTAAAGGTGGAGATCCAAGCATAGCAAAGAATCACAGACCCGTGTCTCTAATGTCGATAGTTTCAAAGCTTTTGGAACGAGTCATCCATGATCAGCTCACTCAGTACTTGTGCCGACATGATCTTTTTCCACCAACTCAGTTCGGCTATCGCTAACATCATTCCACATGTGATGCCCTTGTATTAGCCGTTGAGGGCACATGCCAAGCCCAGACAAAAAAAGTACTTCACGGGGATTGCTTTCGTAGATATGTCAAAAGCATTTGATAAGGTGAAGCACCAAACCCTTATTCAGGACCTATTCGAGGTCGGAATCGGTTGGAACGGTGCTGCAATGGCTTGCAGACTACCTCTCAGATCGGACACAGTATGTCAAAGTTGGTCAGGTACAGAGCTCACCATACACCAGCTTCTCCGGAGTACCGTAGGGGTCAGTTCTCGGGCCTCTGTTTTTTGTTCTCTACGTCCGTGACATTGCGAAAGAGCTGTCCCCTTACAAAGTTGCGACCCTGAAATTTGCGGACGATATCTCAATTAGATCTAGCGGCATGAGCACGGATGAGGTGTCCCAAAATCTCTCAAGTGCTGTCCAGCACCTCGCCGATTGGCTGAGGAACCGCGGTCTCATCTTGAATGAAACGAAGACACAGATCATGCCGATATCGCCAGTACGATCCCAAACATTTGACTTGCAAGTGCAATGTAATGGACTGCCTCTGCCAACTGTTCGCTCTGCGAAATATTTAGGTCTCCACTTTGATGCGGACATGAGCTGGAACACCATGGTCGACCACGTCGCAAGGGGCGTCGCGTCAATGTTGGCGTGCTCAGACGATACGCTACATTCCTGCCTTTTCAATGTCGCATAGCCTATTTTCGTTCTTTCATTTTATCACACTTTATGTATGCTGCTTCTGCTTAGGGACCATCGCAAAAGGTCGCAGAAGCCCCTGAAACGAAGAGCATACGTTTGGGGGGGGAGGGAGTCGGTGCGAAAATCGCAAACCGGGCTTCAATTCAAAAAAGTATTGACGACATAATTATAGGAGCTGTAGGATTAGCATGCCATCACAGCCGGCGTAGATCGCTTGAATGTGAAAGCAATATACACCAATCAACGTTCATTGTAATGCTCAAAGGATACAACTGCATAGCTCTAGCTGTTCTCGTTCTTAGATCACCCACTGCAAGGTGATATCATCGTTGCATTTATAAAGTGCTGTACATTGTTACACACTGATACAACAATGCTTGTAGTATATTATAATAATTATTATGTGTGAGCATCCAAGTGAAAAAATGAAGCCCATGTTGTGACTGTCGTTTCGTTTGAGGGGGGAGGGAGGGGGGTCAGGCCCGAAACTCACGGTCTTCGTTTCGGGGGCTTCTGCGAACTTTTGCGATTGTCCCTTACTTACCATTTCTCACGGCGTATCAAAGTCGACGGCTTAATGGGCTCTTCAAGCGTGCTGTACGCACAGTCTGCAGGGTACCTCCGGGGACACCCACAAGCAATATTCTTACACGCATGAACATCCAAACATTGACCACATACGCCAACATGCACCTTCTGGTTTTTATCTGGCGTTGTCTCCATGACTCCTCTAACATCAGTATGTTGTTCGCTAACTTTTTCAGCCGCAGTAATTCCACTCAAACTCGTGGTGGGCACAGCAATTTACTGATTGTCCCAGCCAGCCCAACTGCATACCTTGCCAAACGTGTTACCTATGCTGGGACCATCTTATGGAACCAGCTCCCCGCTGCAGTCAGGCAAGAAAGAAAACGCAATCGCTTTAAGTCAATGGCTCTTGCCTTTTTGCTTACCAGATAAATAAGCCTTTTTACAAATGCTGTATGCACTGCTCTTTACGGTTTTTTCTCCCTATGCAAGTCGCAACTCCTGTTTTGAGTTGTTTTTATTCTCTCTTTTTCTTTCCCTACTAGTTGCTGTTACACTCACTGATCCTTATGCACAGATATACAACATTCCCTCACTAGTGGGACCATTGTTATTAGGCTAGGGCCTGTTTTGGACTTCCCACTCTAAATAAAGAATACAAACAAACAGGTATATGCTGTACCATGCTTGTACTGCAAATATCAATGTACATGTATGTCGTGCAGAGCTGAGCCAGCCACCCTCGGTCCCAGGCCCCCATTACAGGTAACAGCAGCTATTCATTGAAGAAAGTGACTGCAGATTGTCCAATTCTTGGTTGTGTTGCGAATGCGATGGAGTGCTTGTGTGGACATTTGTGGGGGCTTTATCTAGATGTGTACGCGATCTGCACAGTGTGTTCGCTGATATCCCTTACCAAAGCAATTTAAGTCCGTGATGCACTCAAAAATCCCCTCGTGTGATTGGCTCATCATCATAACAGATGTTTATATTGGCTGCATACTCAATCTGCGGACAGAACTGTTCCGTCCTTCATGAAGTCATCAGCGCAGCACAGAGAAAATGAGGCCGAAGCTGATAGCAATGAAAAATAAATTTTCCAAAGCCATATTTAATTTAAACCAGGCCCGAACGTACCTTCCCAGATTGGCTGCATTAGATGGCTATACACTGAGCGATGAAATTCATGCACATGTAAATGATAAAATGATTGGAAGTGAGTGTCTCAGGTTACACCAGTGAAAGCAGCTGCTAAACTTGCCACTAGACGTTTTCCAGTAGACACCAACTTTCGATCGGCTAGTACTGCGCGACACTCCACATCTTAACATGGTTGAACGCACGACAGAAGTAAGGCGTTCGACAAGTCACTGAGTGATCTCACCTGCTGGTTTTCTGTACTTGTCGATGGGGTCCAGCTTCTCCAGGATCTTCCTTACACTGGACATGCATGCGCTTTGCGAACACACTCCAGGAAGTCATGGAACGACTCATCGTCTCCTGTTCGTACCTAGGCCTCGGCGGGTAATGCTAGCATTGTAACTGGCATTACGAGCATCGTTTTGAGAACTAGCAATGCTCCAGCATTGTACCTGGATTTGGAGCCAAAACAACCATTAGCGCCCAAAAGTGTCATTTTCTCACTTCATGAGTGTGCATTACTGAATAAAACAGGAGCTCTACAATGTAACGTACACACTGTACTTTGTACCAGCGGCTTTTGGCAGTTTTGCTTAAACGTTAGCCTGCGACTTCGCAACATGCGTCTCTTGTTGCGAATCTTAGTGGCAGCTGCTAGGTATAGACGTACCATGTGTCTTTGATGCCATCATGGGAAACGGAAAGAAGCCTTGTCTTTCCTATTCACAGAGTCATGCAGTGCTGGCTTGCTTGCACCATGAGTACATCAAATGGAAATGTGTTGGAAGTCTCTGATTCTTCGGAGGAAGAGAGTGAGGAAGATGAGTACGAGACAGAGGAGGACAATAAGAAAGACGAGAACGAGGCAGAGGTGGAGGATGAGCCCGGTGAGGCATGCGCACGACTGCCCAAAGCCAAAGGAGCAAGCATATCGAGGGTTAGTAACATTCCTACTATTGTGACAGTGTGTTCACTGGGTGCCAGTATTATGCCCCATTGTGTTGCTAATGGATTGCTGCAATGAATCACCAAGTCTTGGTGTCTGGACTGATTACCTATACTCATGCACTAGTTGCCCACTGTGCTGATTGACTCATTCCCCGAAGTGATACGTTGACTTATATTGTACTTTTTCATACCACACATTATACTAAATTTCCAAAATAGCATTCCGTAATCACCCTCAAAGTACTTTGAAGACTGTCGACGTAGGGTTCTGATTTACTGTTATTCACTGCTAGCTCATGATAGCAACTTCAGTTCCACATCATTTTGAAATAGCATCACCATATAATCTACTTTCAAAGTACTAGGTACTTCCAATAGCAGTATTCCGTGCAGTGTGACTTACATTATGACACAATGCCATATGAGTGGTTCACATTGCCTTTTCAACTAGCATTACAAGTCCAAATTAGCATTCTAACGAGCATTATATGACGGAGTAACTAGCAATGCTAAAAGCATTTTGAGCTGAAATAACTAGCATTACCCGCCGAGGCCTATTCGTACCGCATCCAACAGGGCCTCGTTTTGCTTAGCCGGACCTGTGTAAGCTTCAAACTTAATCTTTTGGTTTTTTGTAATCAGTTGTCTACTCTCCCACTCAGTTCGTAAATTATCCGCTGTGAAAGTACTGATCATTTCAGGGAGAAGTCTGATGAAAACTGGACTCTCCCACGACATCTTCAATGACCTTCACAGCACCGACAGTCTTCACTAAACTGTAGCGAACAGAAACCGAGCATGAGAACAGAAAGCCATCAATGCATAATTTCAATCTTTGAATCTATAGCACGAAAGGATACGTTCGTAAGACGTATTTCGTCGTCAACTGTGGCCGTCCATCACTGCCATACCATGGAAGCCAACGGGAAAGCATCGACGGTTTGCGCAGTCGCCAAATCAATAGTTGCATTGTGCGCATTCAACTACAATAATGTGATAATATGAAAGTCAGAATAGTCCAGTGTCTGGTCCAGCGCTGGGTCAGCGACCCGATTGGGGGGGGGGGGGGTACGTGGACCCATTTGGCAAAAGAACACCGGGTCACTTGTGACCCGGTCGGGAATATATGTATGCTACATATACATTGTACTTTGTACATCAGGCCTGAGGGTGTCCTAATATATTTACGTTTCTCTGCTGCACATGCAGTAGGCTAGCGGCGCTTGAACGTACCCGGCTCTGACACTGTTGGAAGATTTGTGCCAGGCACGTGTGTACTCGGTTGGTTTGAAATCCTAGAGCAAACGCTGAATCCTATGTCCAACTCTACTGCTTCAGAAGGATATGTAGGGTTGCACGATGCGTAGCTAAAATTGATGCGAATTTCCACTGATAAGTGTCACCAGAAATCCCTTTGGAAACTAGTGCCAAATTTGAATTCTAGGCCAAGACATGAAGGCAATAATCGAGAGCCCAATACACCCAATCCACAACCAACAGACATGGATTCGTTTTTACAGAAACGTTTTTTTCCTAGAAATTATCATTGACTGCTTCTGGCAGACGAGTAAAGAGAATAATATTATTCCCACTAGCTATGCAGAAGACATTACTTCAGTAACGTCTGGCGCTAGCCAGGGTCCACATAGCTTTAATTCCGTGTTTGTTTGTTTGTTTGTGTCATGCCTGGCGCTATCCCGTACCGTACCATCAAGACCGTAGAGGCCTGGCATATACATGTATGCAGGAGTACATAACCCCCAGGGATTATGTACTCCTGGGGGTTATGTACTCTTGATGTACATTGTATGTATGCGAAGTGTATCGGGGAATGCATGCAGGGCGATAGTGCAGTAACGTATGGCGCTAGCCAGCGTCCATAAAAACTTCCTCCGTTAACAAAAACTTCGTGATAGATTTTGATGGATAAGAAAACGCTTAGAACAACTTTCCTTAGCCACGAGACTCACGTCGGACTGCAGACTTCTGAAAGAATGCATGGTCAATCAGCAATCGAATCCGGGCTTTGCGCAGGTTGAACAAGAACCTGAATTCAGAATTATTGGATTGCGCCGTGCTATCGCAGCAGCTGCTTGTTTCTTTTGCTCAGGGTCCTACGCTATGCTTTGTTGCCTAGCTCATCATGCATGTTATTCGAACAGATGGAAACTTTTTGCAATACAATGATGTAGCCGATCAGTTCGTTGTGGTATGGTTGGGCATTGTAGCCGTCATGGTCGACGTAAAACACTATGAGACCGCAACGAAGTTGGGGCCAAAGAGAAAGTTCCATCAGTTCTAATAAAATGCATGATGAGCTAGGCAAAAAAGCATAGCGTAGAGCCCTGAGCTTCCAAGCTCTCTCGTTAGCAGCTACAAGTGTTTTTTCCGTTGTTGTGACTGTACACGATTTAGTAGGCTCTCTTGAGCCCACTCATGATTACAAGATTTCTTTTCAATGCCCATCATTTCCAGCTGAGTGTTAAC
>NC_088648.1:25818433-25840933 GCF_964019385.1 Sycon ciliatum
CATTATTTGAACTAGCTCTGCCTTTCGGTATTGAGCACTCTATTGGACAGCCTGGAACCTCTCTGTTTTACTTCTCAATATGATTGTGCAGACTCCGCTATATCCATACATCTTCACGACACACTCTTCAAGCGGTCTCTGGGCTATCCCAATCACGGAAGAAGAATAAAGTCACCCGAATTTTCAGGCAAGGCCCATCTTCAGGAAACCCTGGCCATATACATGTATTATTGAAAAGAAAATACAAAAAAAAACCCACATGGCTGTCAACACACACTGACACAGGCACAAGAGCAAGACAGTAGTATTTGGCGCGCTAAAGCACACTATTTTTCTTTTTTTTTTAACTTTGTTTTGTACACTCCTAAGTGTGCGGGAAAGTTGCAAACGGGAAAAGTCTGAAGAAAAAATTGACTGTTACCACCAGGACTCGAACCAGGTTCCCTCGCTTATGGCCAAGATATGGTGTAGTCGTCATCCATGCCGTGCTCGTTCAACATCGAAAGCAACACAAGAGCACACGCACAGGGGCACGGATACAGGCTCGCGCTCACATGCACGCATGTCATCCTCAACACATACATGTACATATGTACATACCGTCGTATTGTCAGTGCCCGCCGCCGTCTCTCTCTCCGCTCTACCCACACCACCCATCATGGCCAAACGTTGACTGTACACACACACACACACACACACACACACACACACACACACACACACACACACACACACACACACACACACACACACAGTAAAACCTGTGACTAACGACCACCCCTTGGGGCCAGAGAAAGCGGTCTTTAGTGCCAGGTGGTCCTTAGTTAGAGGCTTGCATCGCACAACCACACAGTAAAACCTGTGACTAACGACCACCCCTTGGGGCCAGAGAAAGCGGACTTTAGTGGCAGGTGGTCCTTAGTTAGAGGCTTGCATCGCACAACCACACAGTAAAACCTGTGACTAACGACCACCCCTTGGGGCCAGAGAAAGCGGTCTTTAGTGGCAGGTGGTCCTTAGTTAGAGGCTTGCATCGCACAACCACACAGTAAAACCTGTGACTAACGACCACCCCTTGGGGCCAGAGAAAGCGGTCTTTAGTGGCAGGTGGTCCTTAGTTAGAGGCTTGCATCGCACAACCACACAGTAAAACCTGTGACTAACGACCACCCCTTGGGGCCAGAGAAAGCGGTCTTTAGTGGCAGGTGGTCCTTAGTTAGAGGCTTGCATCGCACAACCACACAGTAAAACCTGTGACTAACGACCACCGCTTGGGGCCAGAGAAAGCGGTCTTTAGTGCCAGTTGGTCCTTAGTTAGAGGTTTGCATCGCACAACCATGTATGAATGTGAGACCGTCCGTGCCTGGCAAAGTGGTCTGTATCACCAGGCTGGTCGTTAGTCACGATGGTCTTTAGTTGGTTTTGCTGTACGTATTCCTAGGTGAGTTCCACTGCAGCACCATTACCGGTATGCCCCGGAAACCCTGACGGCGACTGATGACGGGGCTTACCATGTGAGGTCCTGTCCCTTCTGCCATCGTCCACTGGGCGCTTTCACCGTGTGGCCTGAACGAACAATTATACAGCAAAAACAAAAACAAACACAAAACAGCAAGCCATTAACATGACAATAACTAGAGTTACGACTGCAAACAGCTTGCATGCTAGGAAAGGCTAAAGATGAATAATTGCTTATTGCAGTAGGAAAACAACATCTACAGCGGTCCCCTTATAACCCAGCACCATTTGTGCCACGGAAATGCTGCTGGATTAAGAAATCTGATCTACTGCTGCGATGCACATGAAGATGACATCCTGGTTTCTAAAAATTATCCTGGTTTACAGAGGGTGGTACTGTAAATCATGAATAAGTAAATCCAACAAGTTAACGAGTACAGATTTGTCGTTATATTAAAATTCGTTAGTAAAAGTTGTACTTTTCTGTAGTACAGTACTGTACTGACTGTCCTGACTATCTTTTTATTTCCCTAATACGGTAAAATCCCGCCAGAGCGCCCCCGTCTCTCCCATCCGCCCCTCCCCGACTTTTTGTCAGGGACGTGATTGATTGTATCCTCGTATGACTTTGTCACAGTCTGCGATGCCGTACTGTACTGCAGACGCATGCTCAACCCCGTTGGAAATGTACGCAACAGTGGCCACCCTCTTGACCAGGGATCGCACAAACCCTTGCATTGAGTTTTGATGGGTCTGTACGACTCCTGGCTTTGACCTTTGGTCGGTGTACGAGATGCACGAACATTTTTCGTAGGGTGAGCACTTTTTCATGTAGTACTGAATGCGGCAAGTAGGACTCGCACATCCGCCCCTCCCCACCTGAAGCGTCGAGGAGGTAGGGGCGCTCTGGCGGGATTTTACGGTAGTTGCTGTTACACTCACTAATCCTTATGCACAGATATACAGCGTTCCCTCACTAGTGGGACCATTGTTACTAGGATAGGGCCTGTTTTGGACTTCCCACTCTAAATAAAGAATACACACAACAAACAACAACAAAATGTCGTCGTCTGCATGCAGGGCAGATCATGCGTGCAATCTTGATACATTGTACCAAGAGTCCATAACCCCAAGAGTGTGCAGCTCTGTACACGAGGATCTGTGCGGCGCAATTCCAACATTACGTCGAAAATGACGTACACGTTCGTTGCGCTTGTACTACTCCCTGGTTCCAAGCACTGCGGAATGCGGAGTCTTGTACAGGCATTACGTAATGTTGGAATTCCGCCGCGCAGTGGGCCTACAGCAGCCAGACCCCAGGTGCACACTCTTGGGGTTATGGACTCTTGATTGTACGATGTACTGCATTGCACAGGTGCATGAAACAGTAACAGTTACTGCTACTTGTGCACTTTAATAGTATTTGTGTTCTTTTCGCGTTCGACGGTGGACAGACTGTAAAGTAACGTTGCTTGGCAAGACGACGGTTGTTGTTTGGTTCACTGGCTGGAGTGTCGTAGCAGTAGTTTTGGTTTTCATTCCTCCCGACAATCATGTCGATCATGATTTTTTTCTTGCCCCGCATGACTGACGAGTCAGTGAACGATGACAACGAGAAAGCAATGCAGGTCGGCGAGGCTGCTGCAGCGGCTGAGATATCGTCGACGGAGGTTGTTGGGCGAAAGCCCAAGAGGACGGCGATGACATCCTACGATGAGGAGGTCCGGACCAAGATTGGACGACATGCCATCCAGTTTGGTAACAAGAGTGTCGTTAATAAGTTTTCGAAGGAGCTCGGACGTCCTGTCCCAGAGGCAACTGTGCGAAATTTAAAACGCAATTTGCAGACCCAGGTTCAGCAGGGTAAGAACTTGGCTGATGTGAGCGTTGTTCTCTCCGGCTCTCGTGGCAGGCCGCTTCACCTACCTCAGGAGATCGAAGATCTCACAAAGCAACTGATACGAAGTTTGCGTGGCTCTGGGTCGCCAATCAGCTCGGCAATTGTTGTAGCAGCGGCGAAGGGCATCGTCTGCCATAAGAATCCCTCTCTGCTGAAAGAGAACGGCGGACGGGTTGACCTGAACAAGTCATGGGCCGTGTCTTTTATGGATCGTCTTGGCTATGCCAAGCGCAAGGGAATGAGAACTACCCGGAAGACGCCCCCAGATTTCCCTGCTGTAAAAGCTGAATTTCTGAGGAAAGTCGCTAGCATGGTGGCAGAGCACGACGTTCCTCCGTCGATGGTGATCAATTGTGATCAATCCGGAGCGAAGATGGTCCCAGTCAATAAGTGGACAATGGCGGAGCAGGGCAGTCGGCAGGTGGACATTGTTGGTCTCGACGACAAGAGAGAGATGACTGCGCTGCTCGGCGTTTCTGCTGCAGGTCAAGTGTTGCCTCCTCAGCTGATTTACGCTGGGAAGACGACCCACTGTCATCCTTCTGGGAATGTACCGCCTGAGTGGAATGTAACATATTCCGACAATCACTGGTCCAACGATGTCACTATGTTGGAGTCTATTGACCGAGTGCTCGTCCCGTTCTTCGCTAGTGAGCGTGAACGTCTGGATCTTGCGAGCGCGCAGTGCGGCCTCTTCATCTTGGACGTCTTTGCTGCACTGCTGGCTGCACCGGCCTGCTGCAGCCGCTTGATCTGACCGCCAGCGAGCCTTTCAAGCGCCACCTAAAGAACCAGTTTGGCGACTGGTACGCGAAGCAGAAATGTATCATATTTATTTTACAAAAACATGTACTGGTGATAGTATGCTAGTACCGTATTTCCTCGATTAATAGACCCGGTCTTTTGTTTTTTGAAGAGGGTTGGACCCCCGGTCTCTTATTTGGGCATGGTCCATTATTTGAGCACGGTCCACTATATTTCCATCGGCACATCGCTGGAAATGGTGGATTTTTAACACGTCATAATATAGAAATATAGAAGTTCTATATTATGACGTGTTAAAAATCCACCATTTCCAGCGATGTGCCGATGAAAATATAGTGGACCGTGCTCAAATAACGAAAGAAAGCACTAGCCACTACAAAAATTGTAGTTGCGCAACCTAAAATCGCGTCCTTTTTGATCCACCACATGCTTTCTTAGTGCGCATGCGCAAAGCGATGAACTCGAATAAGAAACCGGGTCTCTTATTCGGGCATGGTCTACTATTTTTCCGTGAGGCCTCTAGGAGGGTCTACTATTTGAGCATGGTCTATTATTCGAGCATGGTCCATTAATCGAGGAAATACGGTAATCACATTCAAAACATGCAACGATTTGTTTACTGCGTCAGTCTGAGAAAAGTACAGTAGTTTATAAAGTACAGGGTACCTCACTTCAAACTCTCCAACTACGGTCTCTTCGCTGCATAAGTTCACTTCACTTCCAAAATAAATAAATAATATTAGATATAAATGGAATGCACCAAATTTTCGGGCATGGCCCATCTTCAGGGTGAAAAAAACCATTCAACGGTGCATTCCATTTATATCTAAGTGAAGTGAACTTATGCAGCGAAGAGACCGTATTTGGAGAGTTTGAAGTGAGGTACCCTGTAATGTGTGAATGGCTGCAATGGAGTCTGCGAGTGCTTAGAAAAGTTTATAAAGTGCTGGATCAAAGAGGGACAACTGTACGTTCCCAGACATCTACATTCTACACAAATCCGAACACATGATTATTTTAAACAAAGGATATTTCTTTTGGGGGAAAAAAAGTTTACGCTTTATCTTATCTCCGCTTGTCTGTGTGCAATCACACATAAAAAACTGTCCATAAAGTCGCTCCTGTATTGGTTGGGCTGCCCTCTAGTGATGCGTGCAGTTGCAAGCAGCAGCCAGTTATGCTAAGGGCACGTTTGGCTGGTACGAACTAGAACAGGATTCACCAGAACAGCGCGTTTGGTAGGGACTGCACCTGTTTTGGGTCGGCCAGAACATGTTCTGCTTGCTCCGGCCTTGAGGTCGGAGCAGACCGAGCAGCTTCACTTTTTCACAGTGAAACCAGGCGGGAACATCGATTTTGGTCCCAAATGATCACGTGCATACGCTTTGATTTTGGGGTTAGACTCGTCGTACCGTGCACATGCACAGTGACCATGGTGACCCATACACATTTTGAAGAATGCACCAAGTTTGGCATATTTTTCACAAAAATATGCTCTGTTTTTGGAGTACCGTTTGGTTGGCATGAGGCTGCTCCATGTGCACCAGCTGTTCGATCCTGTTCTAGATCGTACCAACCAAACGCACCCTAAATGCCTCCACACAAAGTCTGTTTCAAAATGCAACATGTTTTCACCTCTCATCAACAAAAAAAACCATGAACAGAGGCAAAACGTGGATACGTGGTAAGGCTAACTTGCTACCTGTCAGTGAGCCTCCGCCGCCGTACTTAACTTTAACTGTAAGAGAATTGCTAGGAGTAGTCACTGTTACATCTGAAAGTTTTGCATTGGAATACAATTCTCAAAATTTCCCTTCAAAATAGCTGCAGTACTTCTCTGCTTGTACTGTACGGCCAACGATAAACACAAGCTTGCCATTCCAGAGGTAGAGATTTGCCGTAAGATACCCTCGAGGGCAATACAAATCGACTCAAACTCTCGCTGAGATCACAACCATCTCGTGCGTTCAATTGTTATTACTAGTACTCAGAAAGAGAGACAGAAAGAGAGAGATGGAGAGACAGAGAGACAGAGACACAAAGAGACAGAGAGAGAGACAGAGAGAGATAGAGAGAGACAGAGAGAGAGAGTGACAGAGAAAGAGAAAATGAAAGACAAAAAGAAAAAGAAAGAGAAAGAAAAAGAGAAAGAGAAAGAGAAAGACAGAGACAGAGAGAGAGACAGAGACAGAGACAGAGAGAGAGAGAGAGAGAGAGAGAGAGAGAGAGAGAGAGAGAGACAGAGAGAGAGAGAGAGAGAGAGAGAGAGAGAGAGACAGAGAGAGAGACAGAGAGAGAGACAGAGCATAACATATATTACAACACACCTGAACTCAATGTAGCAGAAGAGGAGTCCAGTGAAGAGGACTGGTTAGCTGTCCCAGGTGTATCACGGGTCACCATGTAAGAACATGGCTCGACAGCTATAGAACGTATTGCTGCAGATGTAGGCTGTTCTGGAGATGATTTTTCTGCAGGGGAGGCCATTGCAGGTAGATCGGACACCACTGAAGCTGTGTGCACAACAAGTGCATCGGTTATTGATGTCATAGCTACTGACTCCTCACCAGGAGGGAGCTGAGAAACATCATCAACAGAGTCTTCTGATTGGGCTGAGTCACCTTTAGGAACAAAAGACAGTAGAATAGACACTAAGTTCCAAACCATGAAGTCATATGAGAGAGAGAGAGAGAGAGAGAGAGAGAGAGAGAGAGAGAGAGAGAGAGAGAGAGAGAGAGAGAGAGAGAGAGAGACAGAGACAGAGAGAGACAGAGAGAGACAGAGAGAGACAGAGAGAGAGACAGAGAGAGACAGAGAGAGAGAGAGAGAGAGAGAGAGAGAGAGAGAGAGAGAGAGAGAGAGAGAGAGAGAGAGAGAGAGAGAGAGAGAGAGAGAGAGAGAGAGAGAGAGAGAGAGAGAGAGAGAGAGAGAGAGAGAGAGAGAGAGAGAGAGAAGACAGAGACAGAGACAGAGACAGAGAGAGAGAGAGAGAGAGAGAGAGAGAGAGAGAGAGAGAGAGAGAGAGAGAGAGAGAGAGAGAGAGAGAGAGAGAGAGAGAGAGAGAGAGAGAGAGAGAGAGAGAGAGAGAGAGAGAGAGAGAGAGAGAGAGAGAGAGAGAGAGAGAGAGAGAGAGAGAGAGAGAGAGAGAGAGAGAGAGAGAGAGAGAGAGAGAGAGAGAGAGAGAGAGAGAGAGAGAGAGAGAGAGAGAGAGAGTGAGTGAGTGAGAGAGATACACGCACACACACACACACACACAGAGATACAGAGAGAGAGACAAAGAGAGGCAGAGAGAGGCAGAAAGAGAGACAGAAAGAGAGAGACGGAGAGACAGAGAGACAGAGACACAAAGAGACAGAGAGAGAGACAGAGAGAGAGAGAGAGAGACAGAGACAGAGAGAGAGACAGAGAAAGAGACAGAGACAGAGCACACACACACACACACAGATACAGAGAGAGAGACAAAGAGAGGCAGAGAGAGGCAGAAAGAGAGACAGAAAGAGAGAGATGGAGAGACGGAGAGACAGAGACACAAAGAGACAGAGAGAGGAAGAGGAGGAGAGAGGAGCAGAGAGCAAAGACGAACAGCATGAAAGTTTAATGGAAACACAAGAGTTACTAGTGGGGAAAGTGCCCCGGAAGGGGAACAATAGCAGCGCTTACTGCTATGCAGAATGGCAATCGAAAGCTGGAGTGCAAAAGGTGCTTCCAGCGATATTTTGTTGGATTTCGGGAACACATCTCACAGTGGTGCACACCCATCAAAAAAGGCTGACAAAGACATCACTCATTGTAGATGTATCCACAACTTGTATGTCCCCGAATACCAGTAGGCAGCGGATATAATGCAAGGATGAAGGGAAACATTAATTTTAGAACCTAACGCAAGGATGAAAAGCAAGAAAGAAAGCGAAAGCATGCAATCGCGTACATGCAGGAACCTGCACTTTGGTTGGCGCTGCCATGGCAAGGCAAAGTGTGACGTCAACATGGGTATGGAGGTAATGCGACTTGTGACAATACGGTCGTTACCCAGTAGAGCCGCACATGAGTGCGATGCATGCAGCCCCTGCAGGGTGACTCGGTGGTTACCGTAGTTTGTTTCGGCTAGCGCCTAGCGCGTGCACCGTGCCGTGACTTTGCTGAAGCATCTCCAAGCCGCCGCCATTCCTGTCTTCTCCTCCATTTTACACACACAACCAGCTTACCATGTTGAGCAGGTAGAAGTGCAACCATCCTCTTGTGCAATTCCACGAGCAGTGGGCGTTTCTCGACTGCCCTACACATTGTGGCATATGCATCATCACCGCCGGCGTGGGCACAATTGATCGCTGCCGTATTAGCCTGCTCTTGTCCATGATACTTCTCTTGGCGTTGCAAGTCCAGGACCTCAGATAAACTTAGCAATCCCTCATCTTGCAGAAGTCTCCGCAGGGTACCGCAATCAAATTCACGCAATCGCGGCAGAATGTCTTTCTTGAAGATCTTGCTTTTAAATGGGTCAGCTGAAGAAGGATGATGTAAAAGGACAAACACAAAATGGCAAGTACTCATATTTCGAGAAGTTTGTGAGTACCCCCCCCCCCCCCCCCCGCATACACACACACATGCACACGCACGCATACACACACACACACACACACACACACACACACACACACACACACACACACACACACACTATTACTGTTGACAGCTGCCAGAATTGGCCACGCCACTCCCAGATGGTGGAGGACACACACATACACACACACATACACATACACATACACATGTACAAAAACACACAAATGCACGCACACAAATACACTCGCTCGCAAGTGCGCACACACAAACACACACACACACACACACACACACACACAAATGGACACACACGCACACGCACGAACACACACCACAAAAGTGATTGCATAGAACTCAATTCAATCTGCAGGCAGATGTGAAATACTTCATTTTCGGAAAATCACGAATACCAAAAATTGTTAAAGGGGAAGTCTGGTGAAAATTTAAATTTCACAGTCCGTAGAGCTCGGGGCGCTGAGTCGAATGGTCTTTCTCCGACAAACACTACGTACCCTGTGATTTTCAGCTCGGTAAACCTCGCGGTTATACCGTATTTTAGCCGTTTCCGAGTTGGACTTTTCCCGTCGGCATGCACTGGCCTCTACGGCTCTAGCAATGCGCTGCGTGCATGCTAGCTGTAGTGTAGTTGTAACTCGTATACTCTCAGTCTCAGCACTCAAAGCACATACTTGTTGTTACGTAAGTAGTTATCAATATTCGTTCATTGTCTCACACAAGGAGAAGAAGAAGACAAGGCAGTGCGAGTATGCGCACAGCCTATCCATGCATTCCTACGGTGTACTATTTATGTGTATACAAATTACGTGTCATAAAGTAGCCATGCTTCACTATCCTCCTCCTGACAAAAATTCACGCCCTCGTGAATAGAGAAAGAAAACAGAAACATAAAAAAATAAAATAACTCAGGACATAGCAAAATCAGTAAACCGAGCAGGCAGTCCAGCATTGCGAGCAAGATGGGCTCTGGTTGACTGCGGGAGCGTAGACGACAGCGGACTATGGTTGCTGTCGAGGGCATGTGGGACATACTGAGGCATCACTGGAGCAGCAGGTACTGGATCCTCCAGCGGCAGGGACGCAGATGGCGACGGCAGGTAAGCGAGTTTCAAGCGGTTGAAATGCAGCGTCTTATGGCGACCATCAACATCGACAACGTAGGACGTTGATCCAAAGACGGACACAATACGAAATGGACCACGCCAAGGGCGGTGGAATTTGCGGTGTTCACCAGGGTGAATGACAGCATCCTTTACGTAAACAAACTGGCCAGCAGATAATGGTGCACCCTTGGTTCGGCGGTTGTAATGTTCTTCCTGGTGCTCATGGGACAGATCAGCGAGCTCTCGAGCTTGAGCATGTACAACACGCAACGCAAACTGTAAATGGCGAACGTAACTAGTGGATTCAAGAGACGCTGGTTGTGGCAAACCAAACACAACATCTGCCGGCAAACACAATTCAGTGCCGTACAACAACTTGGCAGGACTGTGACCCGTGGACGCATGGTCAGCAGAACGGTACGAAAGCAAGACAAGAGAGAAGGTAGCATCCCACTCAATAGATGTAGGGGTGATGTGCGCACGGAGTAGACCGAGCAAAGTGCGATTGAGCCGCTCTACAAGTCCGTCACCTTCCGGATGGTAGGGAGTAGTACGGGTCTTGTGAATACCCAGCAGACGACATAATTCAGCAAAAAGCTTAGACTCAAACTGCGGACCCTGGTCGGAATGCAGTTGCTCAGGGGATCCAAACCGTGCTATCCAGCCATTGACAACAGCCACAGCGACAGCTTCTGCAGCAACGGATTGGAGTGGGAAAGCTTCTGCCCACCGAGTGAAGTAATCAGCCATAACCAACAGATATCGATTACCACGGGGTGTCTCTGGCAATGGACCGACGATGTCGAGGGCTACGAGCTGAAATGGGTAGCCGGCATACATTGGCTGGAGCGGAGCACGCTGGGCATCAGACTTGAGCCGAATCTGTGCACAAGTGACACAACACGCCACAAACTCCTGAACATCTGATGCCATTCCAAACCAGAAAAAACGTAGCCGCGTTTGAGCTAACGTTTTATCTACACCAGGATGGTTACAAGACGGAAGAGCATGAACAGCCAGCAAAGCTTTGCGTTGAAGCACAAATGGGACGACAAGACGGGGTGCAGTACCGACATGATCATGATCGGAAAATGGAGGTGATATGTACAGAACGCTGTCAGTGAGACTTAGCTGCTCGGCATTCGCCCAGAACAAGCGCATGGTACGACTAGAGCCAGAAATTAAATCTTCAGGAGGACGCACAAATTTTCCACTCACTGCATTGTACCATGACAAGACCACTGATAGATCAACATCCACAGCTTGGGAAGCGGCCAACTCAGGTGCGGAGAGACCAGCTAGTACAGGAGTGGCTACATCCACAGACGCCGTTGTGGCAGAGGAACTAGCTTGCTCTGGCTGATTTGCGGGAGTCTCGAGATGGGAGGGTTGCACCTCCGGCAACAAGGAACGCGACAGACCATCTGCATTCAAGTGCTGCCGACCCGGCCGGTGAACAGTAGTGAAGGTGTACTCAGCGAGTTGCTCCACCCATCGAGCTTTTCGACCGCGTGGTTCCTTCACGGACATCAGTGCGGTGAGGGCAGTGTTATCTGTGCGGGCAATAAAATTCCGACCAAGCAAATAGTGCCGGAACTGATTCGCGAAATGGACAAGGGCAAGCGTTTCCCGGTCTGAGGCATCATAATTCCTCTCTGCCTTCGTCAAGACCCGGCTGCCGAACGCAATGGGGCGTTCCTCGCCATCTTGCATTTGGCTGAGGACAGCTCCAATGGCCACCTTGCTAGCGTCAGTGTCCAAAATAAAGCCGCCAGACGAAACAGAAAAGTCGGGATACGCCAACACGGGGGCTGTTGTCAGTGACTGTTTCAGAGAGGTGAATGCCGCATCACAACTCTTTGTCGACATAAAGCTGGCATTCTTCCCTGCTAGAGCAGTCAGGGATGCAGAGCGCTGAGCAAAGCCACGGATGAACCGACGGTAGTACCCAGCGTAACCCAGAAACACACGTACATCTCTCACCGACTTCGGTACAGCCCACTACTCGATAGCTTCAACTTTGGCCGGATCCGGCGCCAATCCGTCAGCCGAAACCTGATGACCGAGGAAGAGCACTTTCCGTTGGAAGAACGAACATTTCTTCAAGTTGAACATCAGTCCAGCAGCACGAACGCGGTCAAACACCGACTTGAGGATCTGGAGCTGTCCAGTCAAGGTAGAACTGGCATTCAGCACATCGTCGAAGAAAACGCGACAGAATGGCTGGGTCGGCACATTGCATAAGCCATGAAGCACCGCTTCCATCACACGCTGGAAAGTTGCAGGACCATTTGGACATCCCATTGGCATCACGGAGAACTCGAACAAACCCAACGGTGTGGTGAAGGCAGTCTTGGCCTTATCTTCCTCGTCCATAGCGATCTGCCAATAACTTGAAGCTAAATCCAGGCAAGTGAACCATGAACAGCCGGAGAGTGAGTCTAGCATGTCATCAACTCGTGGGATGGGGTACGCATCTGGCTCCGTAATACTGTTCAACTTGCGGTAGTCGATACACAATCGAAGAGATCCGTCCTTCTTTGGAACGAGAACTATGGGTGACGCCCAGGGACTAATAGACTCTGTGATTATACCACGGGCCAACAGATCATCCAGCAAAGCTTGTAAAGCCTGCCGGCGGTGGTAGGGTACACGACTCGTAGGCTGCTTAACTGGCTTTGTCTCACCAGTACTAATACGATGTGGGAAAACATCACAATGACCAAAATCACCCTCCTGCAAGATAAACAAGTCATGATTCTCCCGGAGAATCTCTGTAAGTGTGCTCTTCTCAGGTACTGACAGATGACTCTGAGAGTCAACATATGTACGGATTACCTTGGCAAGTTCAGGGGATAGCACAAGCGGTGGCGTATCCGCAACGGAGGAAACAGTAGGATCATTATCCTCGACAATGAAGTCCTCGGGTACAGGAGATAACTCGGCAATGTTAACATCTTTAGCAAGAAGCACTGGGTGGTCAGAGTGATTTTCCAACACAACTACCACACGGGACCTGTCAGGTCCAACCGTAACCACACCGGGGGTCACAGACACATCTGGAAACTTTGTCAAGAATGAGTCAAGTGGATCAGCAACACAGTCCACAGTTACAGGTGCCTCTTGCACAGACATGCACGGCACCAACACTACATGGCCGGCAGGCAGAGTTAATGCACGACCAACAGTGACACGAGAAGAGTACGTGCTCAGGTCTTCCTGAGAATTACTATCACTAACACAAGAGTCAGATACTGGCGCCGGGTCCTCCGCAACGGCCGGACTAGGTTCCGATGGACCAAAACTGGTAGCTTTCACTCCTAACGGGACTGACAGGTCTTTAAAAGTTAAGGTGCCTTGAGCAATGTTCAGTAATGCTCCATGGTCAAACAATAAATCAGATCCCAAGATCATATCACGGCGGATATCAGGGGACACTACAAATGCATGCAAAAATGAGCACCCTCCAATGCAGCATTCGATATCTACAGCACCCAGAACTCGAAGTCCCTCACCATTCACCGCACACAAACGGGGGGCAGCTTGCAAAGGCACAACACCATACGTGGACAATAATGTTTGTTCATGCAACAAAGAAACACATGAACCAGAATCAATTAGTGCAGTTACGCTCTTGCCTTCAACATTGAGGTCTAGGGTAGGGACGACAGATGATACAGCTTCGATTCGCGCCTCATCTGATGGCTTCTCGTGGACGACTGGGAGTTGTCCCACACCACCAGTCGAACTCAGTTTCCCGAGCGCCAAGGGTTGTGTGGGCAATCAACAGCAAAGTGGCCAGGTTGTCCACACCCAAAACAAATCGGCGGTTCATCGCGACCACCACGACCATACGCCCGTCCCCGTCCACGACCACGTCCACTGACACGAGACTGGCCATCGGGACTTGCTCCTGCAGTGACTGGTGTTTGCGGAGCGACAATTATTTCTAAACGGCCGAGTCTCTTTTCAAGATCTGACATTCTTGAATCAAACTTCTCAAGCACTTGGGCCAGTCGATCACGCTCTCCAGCGTCATACGCACTTGCCTTGGCAACAGAAGCACGGGGTACAGCTGGTGATGGGCCAGGTGGCTGGCTGCGTAACGGCAACGCGGCGCAGGCCGAGCCATCGTAGTCACCAGTTACATGTACAGCCTGAGTGAAGTGAGACTCGACAGGGATCCGGCTCTGTTCCCTGGCGTAGATTGCCGAGACCTCAATTGCTTTTTGGACCGCCAGTTCAATGCTTGCTGGTCGTGGCGACGACAGAGCCAGGCGCATATCTTTTGTTGGCTGACCATCGATGAAAATCTGCAGCAGCATCGATTCTAGTAACGGGCCCTGTTGGCCTGGATATGCTTTGGCAGCAAGGCGGCGGAGCTCCATGGCATATGCATACTGCGTTTCATGGGCGAGTTTCAGGCGCTGGCGTAAAGCCGCTTCGTGCATTTGGGCCTGCTGTGGTGGCTCCGGGCGACTGCGGAGCGCTTCAACGGCGTCATGAAACGAAACGTCTGCATCAGATAGGAGAATGGCCTCCAGCAGTTCATGGGACGTGCCTACGAGTCTTGTGGGTAATAACAATAGTTTTTGTTCCTCACTGTACCCGTTAAGGTGGCATGCATCGTTAAAATGTTTGAGGTAGGCCGAAAAATCTTCATTTCCAGCACGACCAAATACTTCGGGTAACAGGATTGGTCTCGGTAAGGCTGAGGCACTGGCAGGCTTGTCATACATCTCGAATGACAATGGACTAGGTGACCGGGTCTGCTTTTTCGACTTGCCCATCTTGCGTTCGAGATCAAGTTCAAAATTTAAACAAAATTTAATATTAAAAAAAATTCTACAAAAAAAAACCCTGCAATGCAAACGTCACTCGCGGCCTACCCGCCGGCGCGGCCCGTACCGTGAATCCGTGATGTGTCAAGCTACGCGTACGTAGTGCGTAGGTCTACCTACTACCTAGCTAGCTAAGCTAGCTACACAAGTAGTAAGTATAGTACTGTACTGTACAATCATGGAGTTACGTCATATGCAGGTGCATGCATGCACAATCTACGTAGTACAGCACTACAAGTAGTTAGTTACTTACAAGACCTAGGCCAGGGCAGCTGTAAGTATGCACGCATACCCACGTAGAACTATGTGCAAAAATAATTGTAGTGAAAATTCTAGCCCTTTTTACACCAAACAAAACTGCTTGCTACTCATGCACAGCGAACGATCAGTCAAGAAGTAAAGAATGGAAAACGAGACTAAGGATAGAATGACCAATACTAGTAAATTAGAACTTAGTCTGTGGGCTGGTCTCCCGAGTAGCTGGAACTGGTCTCAGACTCTCTGGAACTTGTCGACTCTGCAACTTGTCTCTCCTGCGGAGGCGTCTTCCCAGCCGAGGACAAAACCGACGACTATTTTTCCGCTGCCACCATTGTAACTCGTATACTCTCAGTCTCAGCACTCAAAGCACATACTTGTTGTTACGTAAGTAGTTATCAATATTCGTTCATTGTCTCACAAGGAGAAGAAAAAGACAAGGCAGTGCGAGTATGCGCACAGCCTATCCATGCATTCCTACGGTGTACTATTTATGTGTATACAAATTACGTGTCATAAAGTAGCCATGCTGCATAGTCAACAAACTCATGACACACGGAACTACTCCCGCACTGCCGTGCTGGGGTAGCCAAACAAGACTCGAGTCACAGGACTCAGAAAACTAGTCAACACACGGACTTGTCATGTACTACACCCGTATCAGTCGTATTGTACAGTCATGTAGTCAGAGAACGTGCGTTTCTCCTTGCCGGTGCCGGTGGTTGTGCTTTGAGAAAGAAAATTTTAGTTTTCCGCTCTCGCCTCATTATTTTACTATGCTACAGCGATGAGTGCACAACCGTGACCAGTGACAAAACAGCGACAAAACAGCGAACAGGTCCCGAACCTAGAACTTTCAGATCCCGTAGCGTTGCGAGTGAAGAGTCGTGCCCGTGGTTCAAAGAGCCTGCACTGTTCTCTAATTGAGTAGTCCGAAATATGCCAAGTTCGCACCAAAACATCACCATGTGGCAGGCTACTGTAGTCTAAGCGAATCTAATCGGTATGGAACATCATTTAGAGCACTCGCATCACTCTTCTCCATTTTGGCGTCTCTGCTCTCCAGCGATCTGATAATTATATCAGCCTCGTCTGCTATAGCTGCTGCGTCTTCAACAGTTGGAAACTCAGTAGCGCTCACTCTTGATCGGCCCGCGCGGCCATTTCTTCAGCTGAATACCGAGGTTCTCAGCCCCAGACCAAACTCGTGAAGGTCAGCCATGGCTGCATCCTCACTCTTAAAAGGAGTTACGTCTTCAGGGTCGCTTGCACCACCTACTATCGGTCGCCAAATCATTTGAAATAGCACTGGCACTATTGCTTTCACGCACTCCTTTTGACCTAGCTGCACGCTATGACGTTGCGAAGGGTGTGGCGCGGCCGCATGACGTCATGGCGCAGCCCCCGAAACTCAGTTTTTCAAACGAAAATATCTCGAGAACGCTTTGTCGGAGACACGTGGGACCAACACCATTTGACTCAGCGCCCGAAACTCTACCGACCCTGAAATTTAATTTTTTCACTGGAGTTCCCCTTTATTGTCGGTGCAAGATCACTGCCAGCATGCCCAGGGTTGTAGAGGAATTCATATAATGTTGTCCTGGCAACAGCGCAGCGATCGACTACCAGGACAGTGCCTGCTTGGGCTAATCAATGTGTGCGAATGCCGCAACATGCGATCATTGACAATATTGTCTTTGTACGTACCTGGAGTGCACGGCAGCGGATTCTGAAAATAGAGTATACACAGACAAGCATGTGCATGCACACACACACGCACACATACGCGTGCATGCACACGCACAAACACACACACACACACACACACACACACACACACATACGGGCGCATGCACACACACACACACACACACACACACACACACACCTTTGACCTTGACCTTTGACCTTTGACGCCCATCGCCGGAGGCGATGATAGCAATGCTACGGCAGAAGCCATAGCAACTTGTGCTGGGATTACACCATTCAACAGCTTGCAAGGCTGAAGAATTGACCGTCACTATTCAGCCTGGTCTACACCATACAGCTATTTGGAGTGACATTTTCTGGCCAGTGAATCCCTATTTTTGGTCTTTTCATTTTTTTTTCCCCGCACACACATCACACCACATACTCCGGCATGCACTGGCTGTTGGTAACCACCCAGGAGAATGAAAGAAAAGTCAGGAAGAGTCTGAGAAAGAGAAGAAAGACGTGTGTGACCATAATCGTCGGGAATCGAACCCGCAATCTATCGATCCACACACACACACACACACACACACACACACACACATACACACCAAGGTTTGTACTTTAGAGTTTAGACAGTGACAGCAAGCACCTGTTTGGGCTTTCTTTCCATTACGATAGAAAGGGGGTTCAGCAACAAGAGATAATATAGAATCATGGATACACAGCGCAGTCGAAAACGTCCATATCCAATGCTGTGGAAAGCCGCTGCCTGCAGTTGCCTATGCAAACTATTTGGCTTATGCAGTAGAGATCGATTCATGCTCACTTTGACGAGCATATCACCGTGAATGTTTAGTACTCCACACACACAAGCGATACTTAAGCACTCGTCCAGTCACATGTTAACATGCCATACACTTACTGATGCAGCAACTTTCTTCCTGGCAGGCTGGTTACTCTGACCTTCCAACTGTGAACAAAAGTATTAAAACAGAGCAAACATGTAGGCAGAACGAGTTACTGAAGCAGTGCACAAAACGAAAGTCCGGCCAACAAGTGCCGTCCAGAGTTGTCAACCTTCCGTACTTTCACGGACAATTACTCCTTCGTCCTCAGTACTGAATTTGAGCAAATGATACGGAAAACTGGAGAGATCAATCAGCCGTGTAGGATTACGGAAAGCACACGCTGAACGATGGATATAATGGAACCAAAGGGAGTGCATCCCGTGCTACGACCACATTTACTACTGTGGTAGAACGAAAGATAGTGTTGTGAATACACACTTGTTTTGCAGCAACAAACCCGGCCAGGTACATGTACAGTCAGACCTCGCTTATCCAGTCCTCTTTTATCCGGATCCCTCGCCACCGGGAAGAAAATTGTTGGTTACCGATTTACAGCTTATGCCATGCATACGTACAATATGTACGTTCAATTACCCGGTTTCCTCGTCTATCCGGATATTTTTTGTGGAAAACGGATGTGTGCGGTTAAGGGAGGTCTGACTCTACGTACATGTGCATGCCACAAACAGCATAATACAAGTACTCATGTAATGTACACGCTAGGACATTGGTAGTACTGGTATGGTTCACATAATACAAGTACTCATGTAATGTACACGCTAGGACATTGGTAGTACTGGTATGGTTCACACAATACAAGTACTCATGTAATGTACACGTTAGGACATGGGTAGTACTGGTATGGTTCACATAATACTCAATACCAAGAGTAGATAAACAAGAGTGTGCAACTCCGGATCTCTCCTGCACAAACTGCAGATACCCCCGCCCATGGCGGAATTTTTTGTTGACGCCACCTTTTTTTAGAAGAACGCGCATTTTGCCGCAAAGCAGTGTGAGAGCACGTGCTGGGCACCGACCTTGTAGTGTAAAGCCGGCCAAGAGCACGAGGGAAAACTATCCGAAAGACTCGCAGCGCGCGTCGTCGTCGAAAAGATTACGTCAACAAAAAATTCCGCCGTGGGCCTACCCATCCGCGAGTTGCACACTCTTGTTTATCTACTCTTGTCAATACTCAACACAGGACATTCATAGTAATAACTTTCAGAACGAAAACAAGAAGAACGACAACCAAAAGACACCAGTACTTTTTTTTTAAACATCGCAAAAAAGCGAAAATCAGAAGTCTGAGTACACAGCACTGCAAAGAAACGGGAAATCAGAAGTCTGAGTACGGAAAACAGAGGTGGTCCAAGCACAGGTGGAAAAAACCTTCTGCTTCCAAGCAGGATTCAAACCTGGTACCCTCTGTTTCTCAATTATCTTACACTTTGTAGACCACCCCACTATGCCTGCCTACTTGCAGAGCAAAATGATGCCAAAATCTGCACTTTGAGCTGAACTTCACGTAGTACAAGTGCAGCTTACTTTAAAATCAAAGATAAAAACGACCAGAATAATTAAAACCACCATGGGTGCAATCATTCATTCCACACACAGGAAAAAAAGGTGGCATCCATCAATTTCTTACCTTGAACTCTCTGTCATTGAACCAGCAATGAGAGTTGTTGGGAACTCGGATATCTTTGCCGCATTTAATGCAAGGATTGCCGTCCGGGTAAGCAGCTTCCATGACGTGACTGCGGGCCGCAACGCCGGTAGACTGCTCAGCAGCCGCAATGTCGGTAGACTGCTTAGCAAAACGCACGCGCCACGGTGCATATCCAAGGTCGCGGCATCTTGTGGTGTGGTCGGACCATTCACTGGGTTTGCATTCACAGACGAGATTGCCAGCGTCAAGCGACACGGAGGATGTCGTGATGAATGAAAGCTCTGTCAGCTGTGAAACTATGTCCTTGCAGACTTGCTGGCAGATGGATGATATCGAGCGAAGCCTCTTGTCTGCCGTGCTGATATGACCGGGCTGGAATGTGTGGAGAGGATGCTGGAAGTTCAGGCTGACCAGCAATGCACCTGATGACTCGTAGTGAGCCATGAAGATTTCCACGTGGCCATCCTTGAACTCACCCAAGCCAAGGCACCTATTCGGCAGCCTTATCCTGGCGGTGTTGTACGTGAGCTCACAGTGGCTGGTGTTGATGCTTCTGATGTCCCATTTCTTGAAGAGACGCACTAGTAGCTTGAAGTAGGAGCTATGTGGCATCGGCGTGGCTGGCACAGGGAACTCGTAATCCTCTTGTACTGCATTAGATGGTTCCACAGCAATAAGCAACGGGGTATCAGCGGTAGAGAAATTGATACTGTCCATCTCCACATCTACCTTGCTGAAACTGCGCAATGCACCTTCAATTTTCGGTGGGCTCTGCTGGTGTAGCGCTGATGGCACGAGGTACGAGTTGTCTTCCAATTTGTAGAGAAGATCCCAGTCAACCATCACGTCAATCACCTTAGTACGGACACTTTGTGGGATGGAGGCCATAGTGATGTCCGCTAGACGCATGCTTGCTGTGCCTTTCTCCCACAGAGTGTTGTGAAGACGTGCTGCAGTCTCTTCTTCCCAGAGACTTTTTTTTTCAAAGGTGTGGCCAGCTTCATGCACCAGGTACTTCTTACCGAACATGAAGCGGTTGATCTGCTTGATAAGCCACTGCACGTTGTAGACGATGAGGTCATCTGGCGGAGGCGGATATTTGCTCGGTTTGTAGATGATGACACGCATGCAGTGGTAGAACTGTAGAAGCTCCTCAAACTCGACTTCCTCCTTGATTCCGCATGCCTCAGCTACCATCGTCTTCATCCATTCTCGGCTAGTGCATCCTTTCTCCTTCTTAGCTTGGTTGAGATGCTGTACAATCCACTCAAAGCGAACCCATGACTTGCGCATCACCTTCCCTTTTAGGACAATAGACATGGCTTCCTCGATTTTAGCGTGAATTTGACGGACTTCCGGCGATGCGTTCGATTCTCGGTTGTTGACCAGGAATAAGGAGTTGGCATCGCACGTTGATATCCCATCGGAGTTAGACTGCATGGCTGCAAATACTGGTGATCTGCAGCAAAGCTTGCACAAATTGTTCCAGATCTTGTCTTTGTGTTGCTGCAAGCTCAGATCTGGGTCAAGTTTGTCAGCAAAGTTTCCAACCATGATGATTGGCGAATATGAGACATTGTCTTGCTCACTGTCAGCAGTGCTTGCGAAGTGAACGGCAGTCAACCAGTGGCGGATGTGGTCGATGTTCTCCAGTTCTTTCGCCACTTCGATTTTCTCAGGGACGCCTGTATCCTCAGGCGTAAATGTTTGGTCTTTGATCAAGCAGAGGCCTTCGGCAGAATTGAAGCAAAGAATATAGATGACAAAGCTGTCACTCAACATGAATTGCTGCAGACTGGAGAAGATAGACTGACCACCGCAGTCGCACATAGACATGATCACCTCTTCATCTCCCATATCCCTCGTCAGCTCTCTATTGTCCAAGATTTCGTTGATCACACCTTGAGTGAGTTCACCCGCGCTGATTGGCTCAGGATCGTCCAGTATTTTGGATTCTAGCTTTTCTTGTCCACCACTAATTGGGGTGTTTGATTCCACTTCCATTCTCACCTCAAGAGCCTCGGCTTGATAAGCATTCCGCTTTGCATCATTCTGTCGTAAACGATCAGCTGTGCGCGTCTCCGCATCGCGTATGAACCGAGATCCTTGCAGATGAGCAGTCGAGAATTCCCATTCTTGAAGTTTGCCATCACGCAGCAGCAGGCCATGTGGATGCACATCAAGGAATGGAGTGCTGGATTTGTCTGGACGAAATTTTTTACCCTTTAACGAGTCAGCCAGGCTTGTCTTGCCACTACCAAACTGGCCAATGAGGCTGATGCGGATTCGACGTACGCGTGTCATTGTGCTGTTAAGAGTAGCCTCATCAAGGACTTCACATAGGTCACGCGTTACAGGAGCATTGGCTGGACAGTCAGACGAGCAGCCAGACAGACAGAAAGACAGACAGACAGACAGACAGACAGACAGGCAGACAGATGGGCAGACAGACAGGCAGACAAACAGACAGACACAGACACATGTATGCATACACACGTGTACGTGCGTACACACACACACACACACACACACACACACACACACACACACCCACACACATGCACATGAAACATAAATGTTAGTCCATCAAACAGAATAAGATTGTGGTGCTTCAAAACCTATACCAATTATCTTGTTCTCTCCTATTTTACATTCCCTCCCATATAATAGTTCACACAAGAGTCAATAAGACTGACTTTTCCGTATCCACAGGAACGTCAGCGTTTTAGCCAAGTGGCTGTGGGCTTGCCTTTGAATCACCAAGTCCTGCGTATTCTCTTCTAAATCGACGGCGCCAGGAAATCCACATTGTCCGGCAACTTGTTGCAAGTTGATATGACGTACATGTTCTGCGGAAAATAATAACAACCTATATTCCCGTAGCTATGCAAAAGACGTTACTTCAGTAATGTCTGGCGCTAGCCAGGGTCCACACAGCTTTAATTCCGCTTGTTTGTGCCTGACGACGGCATGCCTGGCGCTATCCTGTACATGTTCCGTACCGTACCATCAAAGCAGCTGGCCACATTATTCGAGTAGGGCTTTCAACTGCAAATTCATAACATGGAGCAACTTGGAAGAATGTGTATGACTGTATGCGAAGTGTATCGGGGAATGAATGCAGGGCGATAGTGCCGGTTCGAATCCCATGTCATGTTTTTCGAAAAAATTGGAGAAATGAAAAATTATAACATCGCTGTGCATATTTGATTAGGTCATCAAGGTTACGGTGTTGCATTTTCGCACTATCGTTCAAATCGTTTTGGGTGTGCAGCAACTTGGCCGGGAATGTAAGGATCGGATAAATTGCAGTGTTTTAATGCGCGCGGTTGTATAAATTAATAGTAGAACGTTGAGATCATTACAGAGCATCAGCAAG